>NW_017306299.1:1647232-1663857 GCF_000935625.1 Nanorana parkeri
AGCAAAGCCCACACTCCCTACCCAAAAAAAACTTGTGCGACTATAAAAACAAATTACAAGGCAAACTATCCAAAGAGCTGTAATCAAGCTGAGGCACAGATGGACATGCTCCGATCTCATCACTACACGGGAGAGACTATAAAATCTTAATTGCAAATCTGCAAAATGGATTTTTCTGAACACAGAATAAATTAATGCAATATGACATGCACGCAGCGTTTATTAGAATTAAACCGTGTACAGTAATGAGCAGCAAAATAGTAGCGGATGGACTGAGGTAGGGACTTTAGACTGTAAGCTCCCCTGGACAGAGGGACTGAATATTGTACAGAATATTGTCTATGCTGCAAATTGTAAATAATAATAATTATAATATATATATATGTGTGTGTGTGTGTGTGTGTGTGTGTGTATGTGTATATATATATTTAAGGCCACTTTTATTTTGCTTTGAGTAAGATAAAAATTGCCTAAAGTGTAAGCAGGCACTAACAATGAACACTCATTTGTCCCCTCTTGGTCTGTTCAATATAACATTGAAAGTGTTTTGATATCTGTTGAAGTACAAAAAATACCTGTTGATCCTGCCAGAAATCTTGTGAGCTGATAACTTCCTGTGCTCTCTTCCTGTGCTCCACTGTTATCAGTAACATTACTCCCACTCACCTCTGAGGACTATCAGTTACAGTTAGTTTTCTTCCAGTCCTATGCATTTCTCTACGGAAGTACTGTAAATGATAGGAAGAGCAACATCTGACTGGACATTCCGTAATTGTGTGTGGAGCTGGGGTGGAGAGTGAATTAACTATTCTGTGTTAAGGGTCTGTGCACCCTTGCGGAGTTTGCTGCTGTGTACACCCTTGCGCAGTAGCCGGTGTCTATCCTGTGACCCTCCAAGGTATTGGTAATGGGAAAGGTGTAGTGTTGAGAATTCTACTCCTGGCCTGGTGTATAGTAAAAGTACAAACTGTGCTTTGGTGCCATGAGCACGACCAAACCTCTGTGTACGGCACCTGTCTGGGCAGTACCGTGGTGTAGTGGTTAGCGCTTCTGCCTTGCAGTACTGATGGTCATTGACTCAAATCCTGGTCGGGTCACTATCTGCAAATGAGTTTGCATGTTCTCCCTGTGCTTGTGTGGGTTTCCTCCTAAACTCCAAAGACATGCTGGAAGGATAATTGGCTCCAGTCTATATTGGCCTTGTATGTATGCATGGGAGATAGGGACCTTAGATTGTAAGCTCCTTGAGGACAGGGACTGATGTGAATGTGCACTATGTAAAGTGCTGCGTAAATTGTCGACACAATATAAATACATGTAATAAAATAAATAAATATGGTGGAAATCCTATGTTGTGTTAGGCCACCCCCAACCAGGTTGCCCCTGAAGGCCACAAAGATGGCAGCTTGTGTTCTAGTCATGAGGGGAAACTGGCCTTTGCTCCTGTACATGTACTACAAATGCACCCAATTTTCAGTCACATTGGGGACTAGAATTGGGCTTCAAAGATGTATGTTGAAGTCAGAAAGTCTACTTAATCCAACTAAGCTGTTTTGTGTGGATGGCGGAATCTCTAAGATATCTTTCATTCAGCATGTAGTCTGAATGAAAGAAACGTATACGTTGATGGCCAACTTTACAATATCAGAATCTATTATCTGACATATGTACCATCGTTACTCTCCCAATAATAACAATAGCATGATTTTCTTTGGGTATACAGATACGGAATATTCGCATGCTAACTGAAATAAGCTCCTGACACCTGAACAATGCATTGTTACCATTCTTCATGAATGAATATGGAGCATTCTATTCACATCCCGCAATAACCTCTTTCCCCTTATGTGTAAGTATTGTCACTGGCTCGTGTAATATATTTGTCCTTCAGAGCGAAAATCTGCAGGCTGCGCCGCTGCCATAGAAATAATGACCATTTTAACAATAGCGCCGTGCACAAGGCATTTTGTGTTGTGTTTTCTCTCTGCATTGTATTGCTCTCCCGCCTTAAAGCTTCTGCATTTTCCTCCGTTCTGAGAGCCCGTGCTATTTACACGTGAAAGCAGCTTTATTTTATCAGAAGCTATAATTGCAAATAGCTGCGGACATCTGGAGCGGCGGAGGCACTTAGACAGCTTGGCAAAACAATTGTGTCCCCCCAGTACTCCACGTCGACTGCCTCGCCACTAGACTTAATCTTCAGCGCTTGCTAATTACAAATGCACACTCGTTCCTGTTATTTAGACACCGTCTCCGAGTCGCATTACCGGTCTTTCACAAAAAAACTGTAAAAAGGTGTCCTTTGGGGTTGGATGGCACTTGGCAGAAACTCATTTCCAGGAATGAGTTGTGGTAACAGGATATTTAGTGTTCAGTGGCATCACCATTATTCTGGGGTCTTTTGTTGTTGATAGAAACCTGGTAGCACATTCATTTTCTTTGTCTGACATCGGAGTCCCAGTGCCTAAAAAGTTCAGATAGCAATCTCTTCTACTGCGAAAGCCACCATAATATGCAGGTGCAACTTTATCATAGATTTCAGTTGAGATCCAATCTTGCTGTAGGTCTCTTCCTCTTACAGTGACGATAAAGAGCCACACATGCACAGTTTGGTGGCTTTGGTAGTCCCTAATGTACACCCCCCCTGTCCACTGTCTGATCTGAGATCTAAGCCATATATATGGAGGTGATCAGGAGAGCTAGGGAAGGCATTTAGGTGGACAGTGTACTAATCCTTTAAGCTACTGCGTTTCGTGAAGTGTATGCAGCTAATCTTTCTCAAAGGGAAAAGGGGCTTGTGGGTAAAAGCTATTTTTTTTCATGTGAAACTTTTACGCGAATGTCCAACCTACTGGTTGTTGAAAGGGAACCCACATCTAAAAAGTGAAGATTTTCAGTGTTATGGTAAAAATCTATACATGTTAATTGTGCCTAAACTGTGCCCCAAAACATTTACATTTTGTCTTAAATTCCGCCTGCAAAATTAGCAGTGAGCTTCCATTTCCTAGTCACTCCTCTTCTTTAGCTGCAGAGCTGTATACAGTATATCTACAGTGTAAGATCATCTGATGCCTCTGACTGCTAGTCTCCCCAAATCTGAGGTGATATTTTGTAATTTCACTACTGTTCTCCTTGCTGGAGAGGAAGATGTATCTGTGGACCTACAGTGCAAGGATCTACCTGTTTCTTAGTCATTCATTCTGTGGATATTTGTTTTCATCAATGCTCTTACTGCTTTTTGATCATTGCCCCACAAGTAAATAGATCTCTAGTCATTTGACACCAATCTTCAAGGGGCAGCACTGACAAGAGCCCTGCCACTACCAAGATGGCCACCTCTACAAAGAGACACAGTGCAAACAAGGCATGCTAAGTCAGTAATGTTAGAAAAGGCCATCATGGTGATTAGTCCTTTGTCCTCTGCTTGCCTTTGTGGCACAGACTCCACAGTGCAAGTCCTCTTTAAAGTATTTAATGTCCTTTGCTGGAGCACCAGAGGGCAATACTCTTTTGAACTCTAGGTATGTCATTACGTTTACCCACAAATCCCTTTTTAGAGAGTTTTACTTCTGTATCTTCATAATAAAATATTGCCCATTACATGTATTATACACAGCATGTTGCCCATGTTTTCATACTGGAGCAGATCAATGCTCTTTGCTGTAAGCCAGTAAATATTTACAGTAGAAGGATGTATTGATTGCTTCCTGATTGTTAAATGAATTAGTTGCTTGACAGAAAGTTACTTCGGGAATCATTTGGCGCTATTGATTTGCAGATAGCAATGGCCGAATGTGAGAAGGTATTGGAATAGCTCCGTCAATGAGGTCACGTTTCTCTGGGACCTGCTTTTTCCTGGCTTCCGGCACTGCAAGCAATTTAACATTGAAATCTTCAGCACTACGTAATCCCTACAAGACCCATAATCAATGCTCATTAACTTTTTTTTTTTTATAGGCACAGATCTAAAGTATTATTTTTAGAGTTGGACAGTGCTTGATCCAATGTTCATGTTCTTACAGCACTGATGGCCGGGGTGAATTTATATTTTGCGTTTAAATGCACATCATCAAGTCGAGCTTACACTGAGGCCAATTTTCCCAACTCTTCTCATAGTGCTGACTGAATGAGTATCCAATCACCAAGAACCACTGCTGTCACATGGGAAAATGTGGAATGAGTCACATGCTCCCCTTCCCTGAAGGTGTGCCTACTCGGCTCCAGCGGCCAAATGGAGTGGCAAGGGAGCGAAGCGGAGAAGAAAATTGGTTTGCAAATTAGAAGAGCTGATGAATAGAGAGTCATACGATTCATGAGTCACAATTGCGTGGATTTCTTAATTGCATAATTCTCTGTGGATCACACAGATCTATAGTGCAGAGATTCAGGTGAATGTAAAACAGATAATTCTCCTATTTCAGTCATCTATAGTAATAGTGTCAGACATCCCCTACTAATCCTTCTCAGGAAAATAAGTTATTTCAGCTTTTGTTTTTTTTTTTTGGCTGATTGCTTTTATAACTTTAAGCATGCAACTAAAGACATAGTTGAAATATATATGTATAGTTATATATGGATGGTCTTTCACTGTCTTAAGATACAACATACAGTTACTACCTGGACTAGTAGTGAATGAGTGTCTGTTCAGGTGTAAGATGGTGGAGTCAGGTGCATGTGGACCCACAAAAGGGAATTGGGCTACCCAGACAGTGGTCCTCTCTCCCTAGGAGAGTTGTGCTGCAAGGAGTCAGCATGTGTGTGAATGGAGGGTGTCTATTCTGGTCTTTGAGACCTGCTTTGACCAAACTGTTGTCTGATGAGAAGAGAGTAAGACACTGTCCTTTAGAGAGACAGTTAATGCTCCATTAGGCAGAGAGCCTGCACAACTCAAACTGGGCAACTCCATAGCCAGGAGACTGAGTCATATTTGTGTACGGAGAGAGACTGAGGGTCTGAGAGGACCAAAATAGCCAGGAGGCTGAAACCATTGCATTGTGTTGTCTTCTATGGTGAGTATAGACGAGCCTGGACCTGGTGCAAACCCAATTCGCCCAAGCTCCCTCAAAACTGTGACTTATAATTCCCCCTCCTGGCCAAATCAGTGGGCAAGGCCAGAAATATGGGCTAGCGTAATGATTTGAGTGACTTTAACAAGGGCCAAATGGTGATGGCTAGACTACTAGGTCAGAGCAAATCCAAAACTGCAGCTCCTGTGGGATGTTCCCAGTCTGCAGTGGTGTTGACTTGTCCTCTATATTTTCCTGCAGTGGTCAAGAGTTTGAGGTGTTGACTTGTCCTCCAAATTCTCCAGATCTCAATACAATCGAGCATCTGTGGGATGTGCTGGAAAAACAAGTCCGATCCATGGAGGCCCCACCTAGCAACCTTCAGTACTTAAAGGATCTGCTACTGATGGCTTGGAGCCAGATACCACATCATACCTTCAGAACTCTAGTGGAGTCCATGCCTTGATGGGTCAGGGCTGCTTTGGCAGCAAAAGGGTGACCTACTCAAGCATATATATTAATCAGAAAATGTGGGGAACTCTTTTCATGGGGACATCTGTTCTGGTGACGACTGTCTCAAAGGAATCTCCCCTCACCAAGTGAAGATTGCCTCTCTTTTGTGCTGTGTCTCTGAGACTCGGTGTGAAGTGAAACCTCCAAAACTATACACACCAACAGGTGTTTAACCCTTCTCTACTTTATTCAAATCATTTTTTTAAAAAGTGTGGGCTATAAATACAGTTAAAAAATAAATTGCAGCACAGTGGCGTAGTGGTTAGCGCTTCTGCCTTGCAGTACTGGTGGTCCCCGGTTGCAATCCCGGCCAGTTAACTATCTGCAAGGAGTTTGCATGTTCTCCCTGTGCTTGCGTGGGTTTCCTCCGGGTACTCTGGTTTCCTCCCACAGACATGCTGAAAGGTTAATTGGCTCCTCTCTATATTGGCCCTCTGTGCATGTGAGATCGGGACCATAGATTGTAAGCTCCTTTAGGGTAGGGACTGATGTGAATGTGCAACTATGTAAAGTGCTGCATAATTTGTTGGTGCTATATAAATACCTGTAATAAATAAATAAACCTGCTTGGCGACAGATTAAGAAGGTCAGCCTTAGCCAAACAGCACTCGTCTATATGAGCCCTAAGTGTGATGCTACTCACGGTGCTATGAGCCACGAGGAGAGCAGTAGGTCTGAAAACACAAAAAGCAGATTTATTTTACTTCCAGAGTTGCCAGACTTGTAAGTCACTGGAGGCCTCTTCAAGTACTGCTTGAAAAAGAAATAAAAGAGAAAATCAAAGTGTTTGTTGGGAATTGCAAGGATCTCCGGAGATGAAATGTGTGACTTATGCAGAATTTAGCTAAGTACTCTGTCAGCAGGGCCGGCCTTAGGGGTGTGCGAGCCGTGCGGCCGCACAGGGCGCCATGGCAAGAAGGGCGCCGTGCGGCCGTCACAGCTCGTCCTGTGGGCGGCTTCTCTCCCCCTCACCGCTGGCCATCCCATATGACAGCGCTCCCTCGTCCGCCCCCCCTTTCGGGGGGGGGCGCAGGAGGGAGCGCTGCCTGCTGTCAGGATGGCGGAGCGGTGAGGGGGAGAGAAGCCGCGCCCGCAGCTGTCAGGATGGCCGAGCGGGGAGGAGATCGGAGCCGCTGTCATCCTGTCAGTTTCAGGATGACAGCGGCTCTGTGCGTGGCTGAGCGGAGGATCGGTAAATATCAGTGATACTTACCGATCCTCCGTGTGAGAAGGACAAACACCGGAGCCATCGTCTGATCACTCCAGTGTTTGTAAATAACTGGGGACACATAGCGCTATGTGTCCCCAGTTATGAATGAACAGCATGTGATTTACATCACAGCCTGTTCATTCAAGATTTCACCAATGGGGAGAAGCACTCAGTACAGAGGCTCCTCCCCATTCAGAAACAGCTGATGGTAAATATTTGAATGGGAAGCCTCTGAGAGCTTCCCATCCATTGAGTGCTGAGGCTGTAGAAAAAGAAATTGAGGATTTGGTGTCCTCAATTTCTTTTCTATTTTACAAGGGAAATGTCAGGGGTCTGTTTGGACCCCTAATATTTCCCCGAAGCCCCCCAACAGTAAAAAATAAATAAATATGAAAAAAATAATAAAAACATATTTTAAAAAAGTGAAAACTGCCCCCCCCCTCCCGACACACACACACACATATTATTAGACAAGTGCGAAAGACAAAAAATTCATTTCAGATGAAATGAACGAAAACTAAAAAAGTTTTCATTTGTTTCATCAAACAAAACACATTTATATGCTATTTTGGATTCAGCCATTGGCGTGCTCTGGAGGCAGGGCGCATGACGTCATATAACACCGCACGTGTTGGGCGCCGCCATCTTGGTGTATATCTAGGTATACACCAAGATGGTGGGGCCAATATCGGCGTGTGAGGTCACCTGACGCCACGCATGCATGGCGTCATGTAACGTCATGCTCCCTGCCTCCAAGATGGTGGCACGCATTCAGAGAACACGCTGGTGGCCAACATGGCCGCCGCACATTCTCAAACAAATTATTATTATTATGTGTCTGAATACAATACAGACCCCTGGCTTCATTTACATGTAGCCCGGGGTCTGTGTTCTGTTTTTTATTTTTACTTTTCTAGATGCACTTACTTGAAAAAAGGGGTCGGCATGACGACCTGACACTTTATTTTTATAGACTCTATTGTATTTTGACATTTATTGTTTACCTTCTGTTGTTTTATTTGATAAGAATACTTCTATTGTGCCTACAAGTTTAATACCTTTGAATAAAAGTTTTATTTTTATCACACTTTTTAATATGTTTCTTTGCGGCTTAACAAAATAGGAGTCTTTAAATGGTGCATATATTGGGGGAAATGGGTGTGGTTACGGGGGCGTGGCCACTAAAGGGTGTGGCCACTGGGGGGCGCTGTAAAGCTTTCTCGCACAGGGCGCCTAAAGGCCTAAGGCCGGCCCTGTCTGTCAGACTGTGGCTTTGAAGCATCGAAGACACATTCTTCATCCCATGGCCTTGTACAGTACATTTTCAGTGAGACAGTTGTACATATTTGTTACAAAGTGTCGGGTAAAGATTGCAAAAGCAAAATGATGGCATCATAGCCCTGATCTTAGTTCTCGGGTGCCAATGGGGAATATGTGTATTTCCTGATTGTCATAGCTGTGTTCTATCTGTGCTATTAACACAAACCTTGGGCTGGATTTTCGCTGTTAAAAAACATGTAGCCTTTTGTGCTTTAGCCTGAGCTATGGCATGTGTTTTTGTACTTTGATGCCCATTTTGGTCCACTTTCCTTTTACTGCTTTGCATGTTCTTACACTACAAGTGTCCTTCTCTGCTATAGCTGATTGCGATATACAGCTGGGAGCCACTTAGACATGAATGCATTAGTGTAAACATAAAGTTAATGTATTCCATTTTTTTGCATATCATGTTTTGCATACCATATTTGCATGTTTGTGTTGTCCCTCTATGTGCTATATTTAGAATTAAAACAATGATTTACTGTGTTTAATAAATGTATTATGTCTTAGGTAAATATTAAATATTGGGTATAATAATATCTTATTTATCAATTGCAAACATCAGGTGGCAAGTGTGAGGCTTGTTTCAGAAACCTGGTTTAATACTACATTATATAGCTAAAAGGTTGTGGAAACCTGACCATTATATCTTTATGAGCATGTCGGACATCCCATTCCAAATCAATAACCTCTAGTAAAAGGTTGGCCTACCCTTTGTGACTATAACAGCCTCCACTCCTCTAAAAGGCTTTCCAAGAAATTTAGGATTGTATCTGTGAGAATTTGTCTCCATTCAACCAAAGGAGGATTTGTGAGGTTGGGTACTGATGTTGAATGAGAAGACCTGGCTTACAATTAGCGTTCCAATATTTTCCATAGATGTTCAGCAGGATTAAGGTCAGACCTCTCTGGAATGCATTTTGAGTTATTCCACAACAAAGGGGCCAACCTATGTGTTTATGGAGCTGGCTTTATGCACTTAGGCACATTTATGATAGTTGGAAGCACACAATTGTCATAATTGTCTTTGTATGCTGTAGCATAAACAGTACCCTTCACTAGAAATACCTGAACTCAATGTTTTGAGGGGTATCCACATACTTTTGGCCATATAGTGGGTGCGATGGTCTGGTGTTCAAACATTTGGCCATATTGTGCATCTGGGAATAGACCAATATAGCCTATATATTAGATTTCAATGGTAGCATATCAAATTCCATATACACAGCTGAATTACTTAGAGGAGGGATACGCCCCCTGCAAACCGCCCCCCCCCCTCCCCCCATTTGTCCTACTAGAGAAGGTGTCCAACTGGACTGCAGGAACATTCAACAAGTACAGAGTTAGTGTTGGCTTTGAGACATGAGACAGCCAAGCCTGCCATGTAGACATGTGCCATTCGTTTCGTTCCAAATCAAAAGTCGTACGAATTTCCGAATCCCAATGTATCCGAATGTGTCCTGAATCTGAATTCCCGGACACGTGACTTTTCTGGTCAATCAGATGTCCTTTTCGGTTTAATGCATCCGAATGGTTCTGAACACGAATTTTCGTTATGGCAACATGGGAGCTATATACAGTATATACATATAATACTAAAGCTGAGGCTCCCTGACCCGAATGGTATTTGGGATCCAAACTTACGAATTGCATTCAGGAGCTCCCGAATGCCAGTCAGGTCTGGGAGCCTCAGCTTTAGTAATACATGTATATGGCTCCCATTCGGGTCGAGATTCAGCTTTAGTATTAATATCTGTATATGGTTTTTTGTGGTATTCGCAACTAATATTTGGAAACTCCTCCGAAACTAACGAAAATTTGGATTTCGTCCGAATCCAAAATCCCAAATTGAATTTTGGATCTCAATCCCGAAAAAACAAAATATCCGGAACTGAAGAACCAAATTTTCTGCTGCTTATATGTCTAATGCCATGCAAACTATGTTACATGAAGACAAAGCACAGTATATTGCGAGCAACAAAAGATTTTATGCAAGACAATTAAAATAAATGCTATTTAATGGCCTTTGCAACATTAAGCCTAAGATGTATCCTTGCTTTATAATATTGGTAATACTACTATCCCCTGGTTTCTGCTCTGTGTCATTGCCAACACTCCAGTCATATGATCTCCTCCAGAAAATGTTGGTGGGCCAATGTTAAAGAAGGATCCATAGCAGAGGCAGAAATGAGTGAAGGTCAAGCAGTGTGAGGGCTGACATCCATTAAGCCTTAAATGATCTTATGATAAAGTAAATCAAAAAGGCAAAATAGGATCATTGATCTGTAATATTGATAATACATAATTTTGTTGCTTGGTCCATGCCAGTGCAAAGACACTGGTCATATGGTCTCCAGCAGAGGATCAAGAGGTTCAAGAAGCATCCTACACTGAGGCAAATGTTGAGCAAAAACTGGCAATAGTAGTGTGGGGATTTACTCTGCCAGGCTGTTATTCACAGTCCTTTAAGCATGTAGAGAGCTACTAATGGGCTTCTTTGGAACCCTTACTGTCTTTGTAGAGTAGCCAGTGCTATAGAATAGGAAATTATAGGACATGAAGATATATCTCCCTAATGGGACACCAACAGATGTTCTAACCTTTTCCTGCTTCATCCAAAACTAAAAAAAGTTCAGCTGAGATGTCCTTGGCCTTGCGGTTGCCAGCTGCAGTGGGCTTTGGGCCAGCATACCGCCACTGACAAAGTGCAGGCAATAACAATCTGTTTTAATGTTTTCAGAAGTATATTTGACTAAGGCAGATAGTCTCCCAACTTCTCTCATAGCACAGATGCTGCATTTTCATGGACTCATTTAGCTGGCAAATTTGTGTATGTTTTCAATGTGCGTTAGAAGCTGAGCTGCTAAGTATTGCAATTATTCACACTATTTTACCAGATTGTATTTTACTTGAAGGCTGGTAACTGGGGAATTCGTGTTAATAGAGAGATAGACAAGACAGATTGCAAAACATTACGTGGAATGCCATCAGCTTAATGCAGGCTCCGGAGCACAAAGTCCTGTGTTTAAAAAAAAAGGACACATTTCCCATTTAATGGAGAAATCTGTTCTTATTACAAAAACCAAGTTGTTCTAAAATAAGGTGCTGTTGATGTGACTAAATATTGCATGTGAAAACTATTGTGTCCTATATTCAGATTTTTTTTTAGCTCACCAGTACTTCACTGATTTTGGGCCTGATTTATCCGGTCCCATGATGTGTGTGATGTATTTGTCTCTGTCTCTATTTTTAAAATATCGCCGTATCTGGGGGCAACACCTCTGCACCGGCCTTCAAAGGTACTGGTAATTCTACACAATATATAGACATTTTAGGCAATTATTCCCTTCCAACCTTGTGGCAACAGTTTGGGGAAGGCCATTTTTCATGGTTGTGCCCCTGTGCACATAGCCAACTCCATGGTTTGATAAGTTTTGTGTGGAGGAACTCAAGTGGCCTGACTCTACCTAACACCTTTGAGATGAGTTTGAATGCTGATTGCCAGCCAGGAGTTCTCACTTAAAGGAGAACTATGGGGTCAGGGCTTTTCCCCATAGTTCTCCTTAGGGTAACGGGAGGACACAAACTACCTGCCATCACCCTAGGCTCAGTATACCACAAGCTGTAGCTCGCGGTATACTGAGACGCCGCAGTATACTGCGAGCTGCTGCTCGCAATATACTGAGACGACACAGCTGAAGCGGATCCCGACAATTATGCCGGGATCCGCCCAGCAGCGTGACTGACAGCTGGCTCTGCCTATCTAGAGGCAGAGCCAGCTGTACCCGCCCCCTACCCCGTCCGTTCCGCCAGTCAGCGCTGGCGGATCGGAGCGGGGAGGGGGGAATCCAGCCCCTCCCCTGTCACGGCAGAGAGCCTGACAGGATCGAGAGGTGAGCGAACGACGTTATGTGTTCGCTCACCGCCGGATCTACTGAGCCGACCTGTGACAGTGTCATTGTCACAGGTCGGCTAGAACTATGAGGTGAGTGAAAAGCACTCACCTCATAGTTCTCCTTTAACATCAGTACCTGACCTCACAAGTGCTTTTTTTCCGCTGATGGGCACAAATGAACATGGATACAATTGAAAATCTTGTGGAAAGCCTTTTTTGAAGAGTGGAGGCTGTTATAGCTTCAAATGAAGGGGGAATTTAAATGAATGTCCATGATCTATCTATCAGGTTAAAAAATGTACGCACCATGTAAGATAGCACATGAGCACTGGTGACCTGTCTTCTCTCTACTGCAGTAAAGTAATAAAGCTTGGTCACTTCATGGCCTCCAGCCTGTGATTGCACAGTTATTCTGGAAGCATTATCCTTGTCACCACATGTGCATGCAGTACACCAGATTGGCACACATGCTGACCCTTCTTCTCCCAGTGGGGTGTTAGTGTATGGATGATTGCAGGAGGCTGTTTTCAAGTGAAAGGAGGATTAGTGCAAGGGTTACAAGGAGATTTATTGTATTTTTAGGGTGTAAATGTTGGTTTGAGGGTTATGGTGAAGGTTAGTGTAAACTACTGGGAGGATTAAAGCTAGGGTTATAGGATAAACAGCCTTACAGGGGGGGGGTTAATTGGAAAGGTAGTGTTAGGGTTAGGAAAAAGTAGGTTAATATAAGGCTTAGGGTTACAGGAAGTGTTAGTTTGAGGTTTTCCACTGCGGGTATATGTAAATGTATATCAGATGTGTCTGATTTTCCTGTCTGAAATAATGGGGAATATGACAATGGAAATACCAAAAGCTTTACCTTTTGTTGAATGTAGAAGCGTCATTGTTCCCAATGTCATAGTTGGAGTTCCCCTCTTGCAATCTGCGAGTCTTATAACCCGCTCTGCTGTTACCTGATATTTTCTTGTTGCTTCTCTCGTTCAGTTTCTCCTTAAACAACCCTGCATGTCGCTGCTGTTAATTGCTTTTCCCTCCCGCGTAACACTTGACATTAGTTTGCCATTTAGTTTCGTATTTTACTGCCGGAGATTTGTGATGCAAGCAAAGTAATTTGTACTTTTTGATAGGTTGTAAAACTCCATTACTGTCAAGTCTTATGTTTATTCCAATCGGCTGAAAATAAGTTCTTTTCCAGGCTGCAGGCAGCTGTTTGGAACAAGATCTCTGGCTTCTAAAGCCAGGTACACACTATGGCGATACATGACCGCGCGGTAATCGTGCCAAAACCGCACGGATGGCCGCGCGGTCAGGGAATCACCCACCACTGCCGATCGTGCTTGCAGTGCCATTATTTCCTAATGGCACCCCAGTCGCGCCGGGCAGATCATGCGGTTTCCCACCGCAATTCCCCTTCTGCAGTCATACACGATCGCGGCTAAAACACTGTGCAGCGTGTGTCGCAAAAAAAGATAAATGTACCTTTTTTCTGTGATTTCCGCATTGATGTTACCCTATTGAAATCAATGGGGCTGCGTGGCAACCGCTGTGTGCAACTGCACACAATCGCGGGGCCCAGGGGCGCGCGTCACGGATCGCCCAGGTCTGCACCAGCCCTACGTTTGTGTGTCAAATCACCCCAGACACATTAGGGTCTATTTATAAAGCAGTAAATTTGGCTTTCACTAAACATTCTCTGGTGGAGGATCAGCCTCTGCCATTTGAAGTACATGGACCTAGAAGATTCACCTGCAGAGAATGTTTGCTGAATGTCAGATTTAGTGCTTTTTAAACAGGCCCCTTTGTATCACCCCATTACTGTAAGCTAATTGGCACCGCGTTTTCTATCAGATACTCAGGTTAGATATTTCAGGGGTGTGCAACATGAAATAAAATACATATGTGTGTTCTGGATTTGTACTTCTGATCAGCAAATGTTGTGATTTACACACAGTTTCTACATTGCATAACCAGCCAGGAGACATGTAGTTCTTAATGCACATTAAAGGTGACTCCACCCCTATGTGTTGCGGCAGTGCATGGCACTTGGTGCCAAAAATCGCCTTTCATTTAGAATGGCATCCAAACATTGTTTATACACAATTTGCAGGGCCTTTCACCCTGCCAATCTGTGTTGAACATCTTTTTTTACTGAATGATGCCAAAATCAAAGGTTCTTAATATATTTTTTCCCAGCTGAAATGTAGTGTGTTGTAATAATACAATATGGCCCCTCGATGGCGCCAATGAGCATCAGAAATATGTGTTTGAACTCAATACATTTAAACTAGAAAAAATATATAAAGAACATTCGTTTTGGCATTATTTGGCCAAAACGAACATTGACAGACATTCACAAGTTGAAGTAGGGAAAGATAGAAGAAAGAGAAGAAAGATAGATGAAAGAGAAGACAGATAGAAGAAAGAGAAGAAAGAAAGAGAAAAAGAAAGTAAGTCTTATTTGTCAGTAAATGTACACATTTTGCTACATCTTTGCTAAAGTATTGCTGGAGGAGGAAGTGCGGTTCTGTGGAAGAAGCATTGCTCTCAGGGTGCCGTATCCATTATCCCGTGATAGAGATTTAAACTATGGCTGACCTTGGATGGGGAAGAAGAAAGATGATAGCAGAGCGAGAGAGGAAGAGAACAGAGACATCTCAGGAACAGAGCTGTCACTCCACACTTCCTCTCCCACCGACAGACTGATGGAGATTGACTTCCGGGAGAATTGATTTTTACCAGAGGCTATTGAACGCCTCCCCAGCGTGCGGACTAAGTGTAGAGCGCTGAGATCTAAAATAACAGGATAGACAGCGGGAGAAAGCCGCCAGGATCTGTATTTAGACTTCTGAAGGAGATTTCTGACCCTTCTTTTGTATCTGGGCGACAGTTTCTGTTATAATTGTTGATGGAATCATACATTCGACATTTGCCCTAAATGTGTACAAAATGGAAATAGCTTCATACCAGGTTCCCACACCTCCCTGTAGCTATAGAATTAATTTATATTCATCATCTTCTTATTGTTTCGTTGATCGTTGTCACCAGGCAGATTTACAACGTTTCCTTTTGGGTTTTTGACTATTTTTGACATGCACTGTAAAAATAAATCCATACTAGTGAAGTGCATCCTATGTGCCTAGGTTGAGTTGCAGTGTTATGTGCTACACTGACTTTCACTCATCCCCTTGTATAGTGCAATCAGTGCTGAATGCCCGGCGCTGAGAGTATAGGTGGCCATACACTTTACAACCATCGCAAAACCTTAGTCTTGCGATGATTGTAAAGTAATTAAAAAAACGTCTGATCTGCCCATATTGGACAGGCAGATCGTACTTGCGATCATCGCAAGCCCGCCCCCCTGAGGGGCGGGCTTCCGATATCCGCAATGCTGAACGGGCAGTGTGCGCGTGCGCACACCGGCCCGTTCGGCATTTGTCTCCCAAGCATCATTCAAACCAGCCGAAAATCCTTAGACAAAAGTAGTCTTCATTCACACTGCACGATTCTCGTACGATCGCGGGATTTCCCGCGATTCTCGGGCGAGAATCGTGCAGTGTATGGGCACCTTTAAAGTTCTGGTTGGGGTTCTGAAGTCATGGCACGGTGCTCACCCTCCAGTCAATTCAGTAAACGTGAATGAATGCAAGGTGATCTGTGATCGGAGGAGGGGAGATCGTGATGTTGATCCACCTGTCTCCAATCTGGTTACTGGAAACCAAAGGATTTCAAACACAAAGTGGCCTAAAGTCCTGAAGAAAAGTTAGAATAACCAGTTAAAGTGTAAATAAACACAAAAAATCCACCTTTAAGGTCTAGATTAAGTAGTGAATAGTTAAAACTCCTGTCATTTTTTTTTCTTTTTGTCCCATTGGGACGATTTCTCTTTACTTCCTGTCCCAGAGATACAACAGAAAGTGAGAGGAAATCTAAACCAAAGTAGGGGAAATCACCGGAACAGGTGTCATCAATGGAAAAATGTCCTCAATGTTACTGTAATAACTTTTGTAACAACATTTGGGATTTATTTTATGTCCTACGGTAATAATAAAAGGTCAGCAGGACAAAACTGTAAAAAAAAAAAAAAAAAGACAAAAACAACAAAAACTTTTTGGATTTAGATACACTGTGGATTCTAGATATAGAATACACATTGTACCATACACCGATCGGCCATAACATTATGAACATTGACATTTGAAATGAATAACATTGAATATCTGGTTACAATGGCACTTGGAAGTAGGGGGGGGGGTATATTACAATGACACCTGGAAGTGGGGGGGATATATTACAATGACACCTGGAAGTGGGGGGGATATATTACAATGACACCTGGAAGTGGGGGGGATATATTACAATGACACCTGGAAGTGGGGGGGATATATTACAATGACACAAAACACAGAAAATCCACAGCTCACCTGCCAGCTAGCCTGCAACCAAACAAATTGCCCTATCAACAGTATGCGTTAAAATCAGAGGTTTTAGTTGCACAAACTTTTGGCCAAAAATAAACATGTAGAAGCCACACCGCCGCGCCAAGGCACCTCTTCAAGGTGTTGTCCTAACTCTATGTATATGAGTCTCCAAGTGTGAGCATATTAATGCAGTCGATAAATAATATATTACAATGACACCTGGACGTGGGGGGGGGGGAGTATTTCAAATGACCCCTGGAGGT
>NW_017306299.1:1663981-1673854 GCF_000935625.1 Nanorana parkeri
GGGGGGATATATTACAATGACACCTGGAAGTGGGGGGATATATTACAATGAGACCTTGAAGTGGGGGGGATATTACAATGACAACTGGAAGTGGGGGGGGGTATATTACAATGGCACCTGGAAGTGGGGGGATATATTAGTATGACACCTGAAAATGTGGAAGTGGGGGGATATATTAGGCAGCAAGTGAGTATTTTGTCCCTGAAGTTGATGTGTTGGAAGCAGAATAAATGGACAAGTGTAAGGATTTGAGCGACTTTGACAAGAGCCAAATTGTGATGACTAGACAATGGGTCAGAGTAAAGGTGCCCATACAATTCTCCAGATCTCAATCTAATTGTGCATCTGTGGTATGTGCTGGTTAAAACAAGTCTGATCCATGGAGGCTTCACCTCACAGCTTATAGAAGGTAAAGGATACTGACGGCTTGGTGGCAGATATCACAGGGTACCTTCAGAGGTCTAGTGGAGTCTATGCCTCGATGGGTCAGGACTGTTTTGGTGGAAAAGGGAGACCTACTCAATATTAGGCGGGTGGTCATAATGTTACGGCTGATCAGTGTACATCACCTGTATATTGAAGTGTTTTTTAAATCCAGAACTTCTTTTGTTGTTTTAGTTTTTTCTTCAGATTTTTAGATTTGAGTTCCCTCAGTCAATCGGCGGTGGTGTAGCTGCCATATTTTACGCCCTGTCTCTGACTTCCAGGTGACTTCTCAGCTTTCCGGAAAATAAGCTGAAATGTGCAGACTGGGAGCTCAGTCATACCACGCTCCGCCGCTTAGAAAGATAATTATGTAAAAATGCAAAGTGTAGAATTTATCACGGTGCGCGAATCAGTTTTTGGAAGGTAACTTTATGGAGTGTTGAAGGGACTTTTTTGTTATGCGTAATAAAACCAGGCTTAAAGACGGGCTTTAACCTCTCAGGGGAGTAGAAATCTCTTAGGTAGATGGCAGATGATTGCATTTGGTAGGGAAGTGCTTGATACAGGAACACTGACATCCACGGGTAAGGAAATAGTATGGTTTCAAACTGCTCATCACCGTCCACCTGCTTCTTAAAACTTTATTTATTAGTGTTATCATTTTTGGTGATCTGTTAGACCCCTAATGTCACCTTTGCACTTCAAAGAAGCTGTTCAATGCATCAACTCCACTGAGGACAAGTTGAAGAAGTAGGGTGTTTTAGGGCTTATTCACACCAAATGCAGACCAGATCTGCATGAGTTTCTGCACACGCAGTGCAGTGTGTTATGCTGCGTTTTTGATGCGTTCCGGGACTTTTTTTTTTTAGTTTAAAATGGGCTTTCAGTGCATTCCATGGCGTTTGCATGCGCTTTTGATGCATTTGCATGCGTTCCAGAGCAGGAAAAATAGGGCTTGCTGCAGTTTGTTTACATGCTCTGGAACTCAACGCTGCGGTGTGAACTAGAGCCAAAAATACCATTGGAATACATTGGACGCAGTTTTCAACCTGTAACTGCTCTGCTCCTGGAACGCGTTTGGTGTGAACAAGCCCTTATGAGGGGAGGGGAAATACATGTTGGAATATTAGTTTCATGTCATGATGTTAGAGAAATGCGTTGCACTGAATCAGCATTCCCTGGACACATTACTTTGCCCAAAACCGCAATAGGCTCTATTTTCACAATGCGCCAATTTGTGACTAGGAAGAAATCCGCCTCCTTCATGCAGATACATTGGAACAGCCCGCGGCAAAAGCACAAATCTGGTTTATGATCCCAGCGGAATCAGCACGACTTGCCCCGGGGTCAAAGAACGAGCTGACAGCACAATTGAAATCTGTACCCGTTCTGGAAAGTCATCTACGTCTGCTCTTGTGGAAGTTTTATTAGCGGAAAGCGGCAGCAGGGAGATTGGACAGTGCAGTCTATGAATGGTGTCATTACCAGAGAGCTGCAAGGCTTTCTTTTTAGGGGAAAGTAAATATGAAACAAAATGACTTCAATTCCACGGCCACTAAGCAGAGTCTGCAGGATGTGATTTATGTGTTGAGGTCCAACTGGCTTTCAGTGTCACTTCAATTTCCGAGAAGTATGGGAGGGGAGGAATTGCACCATCGACCTCTGATAAAACCAGGGTGGACGCAGCTGAGACTGATTTCAGAGGAGTCTGAAAGCCTTTTAAATCATTTTTTGTACTGTGCCCACAGACCTATTCAGCCCTGATAAGACAGCTCTATAGCATCCTATAGGACAGGGATAGGCAAACTCTGGCCCTCCAGGTGTGGTTATACTACAAATCCCATTACACTTCTACCTCCGGAATCTATGTCTGTGGCTGTCAGAGTCTTGCAATGCCTATCACGATTTGTAGTTGCACCACAGTAGGAGGGCCAGAGTTTGCATAACCAGAGCATCCCCGGTTATATGGCCCGTACACATCTCTTTGTCCTGGCTCTTAGCAACTTGGGACACTTTGGCTGGAAAGGGGGCTGCAGGAACAGTGCAAGCATTGTACAGCAGAACGGCTATGCTCTTCTGCCTGCCACCCCCTCAATTTTACCCACAGAGATGCCGCCTGAGGCAACAGCCTCATTATAGGGAGGGCTCTGTGCATACCCCTGCCATAGGGAATTATCCGTAAGTTTGTAGAGTTTTTATTGCAGTGTTTGCCGCAAAGCAAACCTGTGCTTGGCCCAGACAATCTTCTGTGTGGTCTTGAGAAACTATTTCTTGAGAAATTATAGGGTATGTAAGCCCTAAAAATTAACCCATTTGGTCTGTTGCATATATTGAACGCATTTGCTTATAGCTTTACAATAAGTGCAAAAAACAGGTATTCTGTTGATCCTACCAGAGAGCTGATAACTTCCTGTTCTCTCTGTTGACTGTTATCAGTTAGTATTTCTCTCAATTATCTTCGTAAGCAACAAAATATTTCTCTCCTATATTGTAGAGAGGAGGATAGAAGGAGGTGTTCAGTAGTCCTTGGCTTAGGGTGACATCATTGCAATATGGTGAGTGAACATTGTCACTCTAGGACAGGAAGTGTGTTACTGGCAGGATCACAGGTGAAAGTAAAGGAGAAAAAAAAAACTAAAAAAAAGAAAACGAATGCAGCCGGCACATCTGAGGACTGGTAAGAGGCAGTATATTAAAGCCCAACTCCAAGCTTGTCCCCTGCATCCAATTGGGCACCCCTGCAGCTTAAAAAGTAATTTTCATCATTATAGACTCTTTATGTCTTCTTCTTCCTCCAGCAGTGATTGGATCCTTAGTGCTTTATTACATAGTTTGAATGGAAAGTCACCAGCACAGAATAAAATCCTAAATGCTGGATCTATTTATGAGATCAGTGTCACATTAGTCATGAGAAGTTGACGTTCAGAGGCCACGCAGGGCAGGGCCCCTTCTTCAAGGCGACGTAGTGAGCTAGACCATAGTCACTACAAGCACCACTATAATTCTAGATGGTTGTAACGCTGTATAGAGGGCAGGAGACTCACAACACTATCTTATGCTTCATTACATGGTTCCTTCCTCTGTAGCATCCTTCTTTTGGAATTCGGATTCAAAATTCAATTCGGTTCGGGTTTCGGACGAAATCCGAATTTGTTAGTAAGTTTAAGAACATTAGTTGCAAATACGACAGAAAACCATATACAGATATCAATACTAAAGCTGAATCTCCTAGACCCGAATGGTATTTGGGATCCGAATTTCTGAATTGCATTCGGGAGCTCCCGAATGTCATTCGGGTCTGGGAGCCTCAGACCCGATATATTCCTAAAGCTGAGTCTCCCTGACCCCAATGGCATTTGGGATCTGAACTTCCGAATTGCATACGGGAGCTCCCGAATGCCATTCGGGTCTGGGAGCCTCAGCTTTCGTATTATATGTACATTGCTCCTAGACCCGAATGGCATGCGGAAGCTCCCGTATACAATTCAGAAATTCGGATCCAGAATGCCATTCGGGTCTGTGAGCCATATACATATATTACTAAAGCTGAGGCTCCCAGACCCCAATGGCATTTGGGACCTCCTGTAGCCAATTCGAATCCCGAATACCATTCGGTTCTAGGAGCCTCAGCTTTAGTATCATATGTATATACTCAGGGCTCGAAAAATCCACTCGTCCACTCGTCTGTGACGAGCAGACAGTGGAGCCCGACGAGCAGCTTCCCGGCCGGCCGGGAGCTTAACACAGTCAAGCGATCTAGCGTCTCTATAGACGCTCGAAAACAGGATGTCTTGCTGCACTCCTAACCAGAGTAACCCCAAGCTGGGTGGGTGCTTGTAGTGACCACGGAAGGCACCGTGTGAATCACAGAATAAAGGAATAATGTCACCAGCACACCAGTTTTTGTTAGTCAATGATCCATTTTAATGGCACCTTGCCATCCAATACACTGAATTGAGTGTATTGGATGGCAAGGTGCCATTAAAATGGATCATTGACTAACAAAAACTGGTGTGCTGGTGACAATCGGTAAAAGCATTTTAATCGTCGCGTATGGGCGTTTTTTGTGATTTTGCGGGCGCACGCAATTTTAAGGCATGACATGTTTGGTGTCTATTTACCCGACGTGACCCAGACTTTTATGTTTTACTAAAAATATGGGTAAGAATATGGATTTTATAACATAGGGAAACTTTTTTTTTTTTTTTTTACATTTATGGTACTTTTTTCATGATATAGTTAAAAAAAATAACCCCCCGGGGGGTCACAAAAGAAAGCTCTATCTGTCCCCAAATTTTTTTAACATATATTGCAAGGCTATAGTCAGGTCATGCTGACTGGTGAAATTTTTGACTGACTGGTGAGACACCGCCAAATTTTTCAAGCCCTGTATATACTGAACACAAATTTTTATTACGGCATGTGACTTTTCTGGCCAATCAGATGGCTCCCATGATGCCGTAATGAAAATTTGTGTTCAGACCCATTCGGATGCATTAAACTGAAAAACACATCTGATTGGCCAGAAAAGTCACATGTCCGATTCAGTTTCATGTTTGAACAAAATTCTGAGGGGATTCGGAAATGGAAATTTGGATTCGGATGCATTGAGATTCGGGAATTTGGATGTGTCCAAATGTCTGAATTTCGGAAAATTCATCCGAATTTTGATTCGAAACAAAACGAATCGCACATGTCTATTATATACTATCCAATTCGCCACAACCACATGTGCCATGCACCACTTCGTATTCCTCTACAGCTGCCAGTCATAGGTTATTGGGTCCCAATGTTTTCATGCACCCGGCTTTGATATTTTCTATCAAAAGTTTTTATTGTTTTCACTAAAGCACGATAAAAATTTACAACATTATACAATATGACAACACAACATCCATAACTAAGACATTACATTTCTAGCCCGATTGGTTTCTTATTCTCTGCATATGCATCAGAATTATGCATGGGTAGCCCTAGCATGCTAATAAAATAAGATTTCAAGGAACAACGTTGTAAGAGAGGAGAGCATCACACTGATAAGCTTCTAAAAGAAATCCAGTCATAGAACAGCATAGTTTGCCACCAATTACTTTAACTATGAAATCATAAGGATAGTCCATTAAAAAGAATAACCAATGGGAATCAGATTTGGAGGATAAGCAATCACAGGTATGATGCACTTAAGGCGCAACTTTAGCAAGGGCAGTAAACCCGGCTTTGATATTTTACTCGGCCTGAAATGGACAAGCCACGGGTTCACTACTTCCTTTTCTTTTTCCAAGTAAGGCGTAGATGCAGTTTCCATTTGCTTGTTGTAAATTTTCTGTTGTTCAGATTTTTTTCCATTTTCCCTGTGGTGTATATTTATGAGGGTAATCCTCCCCTCCGATGTAAGAGAAATGGTTTCGCACCACGGAACATTAGTCTAAAATGTCACACGGTAAATAAAAGGTGGGAGTCGTGATGTGTAACATGGAAGAAAAAAGTCCCATTTGCTCCATATGTGTCATCACAAAGACCTGCAAATCGTGGCTGTTGCTGCACAAACATACGAACAACGATTTGGGGAAAAAAACAAACAAAGCGTTATTTCTTATTAGAATCTTTTTTTCTTTTCATGCTGCTACATGATATTCCAAAAAATGTTGTTCTTTTATGTTTGCTATTAAAGCCTAACTGCTCAGCATGTTCGGCCGACCAGAAGTGCAGAAGGAGTTCGACTCAGCTGATCCCACATCTGGATCGACTGAGCCGACCCTCCGGCAGGCTACTCGCTGCTGTTCGGGCTATTCTCATAGATGCCGAACAGCACTGAGTGAATAGCCGAATGCCGCTGTTCTGCTCGGTCTCTCTGTGGGACCAAGCAGAACAGAAAAACAGTTAAAGTAGGAAAAAAAAATAGAAAACGATTGTGCGGAGCTATCAATGACAGCTAGCTCCGCCCAACAGTTTTCTATTGGCTGGCGGTTCGGCTGCCATCTAAAAAAAGAAGTCTCTTGCTCCCGGCCGCCAAGGAGAGAAACACTTCTTTTTCTTTTTTTTTTCTTATTCTGACACGGAGCCGTGTCAGAATGGAAGAAAAAAAAATGGCCATAGGAATGCATTGCTAGATTCCTATTGCCTATTTCAACTTGCAATAGCCAATAGCAAACTCGCATTGTACCCACCCTCTGCTGCTGTCAATCAGTAGTGGACCTGGACCGGCCGTTTCTCTCCTTGGCGGCCGGGAGCGGGAGACTCCCGGAGCGCCCGGGAGAGTTAGCTGTTTGGAGATCAGTGCCCCTGGTTAGCAGGTAACCAGGGACGCTGATCTCTCTGCAAGTGGCCGGAGCCAGCCGTAAGATCACGGCTGGCTCCGCCCATCTGTCAGAAGCAGGCTGTCGGCCGGCCAATGGCCGGCCGCTCAGCCAGCTTCGGCTTTCAGCGCGGCCAAGTTCGGGAGTTGTACGGGCTATAGTGAATAGCCCGTACAGCAGCCCTTCGATCCTACTGAACCGAAGGGGTCCTGGGGCCGAAGCTACAGCTGGATCCTTCGGCAGCTTTGTGAATAGACCCCTATGTGATTGATTACACCCACCTCATAAAATCACCCCACAACTACTCCTTTCTCAATTGCAATCCCCCGTCCTAAAGTCGTGAGGGTTGGTAAAGCAGACCTTGCACTTGTAGGACAATCAGCAAGTTGGCCCTCCCCCGGGATGACCTAAATAGTAGTGATGAGGATAGGCTTGGTGCATTAGATACACCCAAGCCCGCTCAAAGCTCTGACTGCCAGTTGTGTCGTGGGCGGGGTTATTTCCTGCCCCTTTTTGACGTATAGCTGCAGGGAATCCGCCCCCCTACAAATGTCTGGGTCCAGGGGAGGGTATGGCGCTCAGAGTTTTGAGTATGTTTGGGCGAATTCCCAGTCACAGCCTCATCACTACTAACAAGCACCCAAGGCAAACTAAACTGCATTTAACCAAGCTGCTCAATTTAATTGGTATGGATTTTCATCCCAGCTATGTAACTAATACAGAGATCCGTGTGATATAGAAGCAAGTCACTGAACAGACTACAAAACGTGACTTTGATTCAAAAATATAATTTAAAAAAACCTAATAAAATGTGCAAGATACGACTGCATTCATCGTGTCAGTATGATAATTGCCCAGACCTCGAAGTGTCTGCAGCTTAGTCAGATGGAGACCTGGGTAATTATTGGTCTCCTGGCTGCCGATGTATCAGTGCTAATTAGCAAATGATGTGTTAGCAAGATAAATATGAATCCTGGAATAAAAAAAGGTGAAGATCAGGAATTGAAAAGATGAATCATTTCAGAAGAAACATTTCTTCGTGGTGATATGTGAAAAATGTAGATTCCAAACAAGAAAAACAACTAAGAGGCACTGGAACTCGTTCGCATTCATATAAACCATCACGTTCTCAAACAATTCATCCCCACACAGCTACCTCCTCATGTATTACTTGCCCCTCCCTTTTAGATTGTAAACCCTCAGGGGCAGGGCCCTCCTAACCATCTTGTCTTGCCTTGTGTTGTGATTGTAATGTCTTCCTTATATTGTAAAGCGCTGCGCAAACTGTTATATAAATCCTGTATAATAATAATAATAGAGCAGAGTGGGGCAGACGATTGGGCGGCTTGCAACGAAAAACAAGAATACCCTCTAGTGCAGGGGTGTGAAAACTCTGGCCCTCCAGCAGTGGTGAAACTACAAACTCCACGATGAATCTGTTTCTGGTAGTCATGCCTGTGGCTGTGAGAATCTTGCAATGTGATTTGTAGTTTTGCCACAGCTTTTTATTAAACATCTTCACTGGGGAGAGAGGGTATGGGGATTCTAAGCTTTCAGGGTGTAACAGACTTTGACTCCAGACTCACAAGACCTGGTTGGCATATCAGTGTAGATCCACTTGGGAGGCAGTGGATAGCAATTGAAGTAGCAGATGAGCAGGATGGATACAGATCCTCAACAGGAAATACACCGGCCATGCTCCTTAAGTCCTCTTAGTTCCAGGGTACTTCAAGAGCCATCATTGGTCCTTGGTCTCTTCCTCTGACAGCAACACAGACCTCCTCCATGTTTCACTCACACCAGCCTAGCCTATGCCCACCCCTAAGGCCTCAGGCCTAGCCTGGGGGGCAGGCTGAACAGCACTCAGACCTAATACATGGCTAGTCTCAGCACATGGCAAATGCCTCCAGTATATGTACGGTATCCCAGCATGCACCACTGGTTGAGAGAAGCCCAGTGATTGGCTGCTGCACTGTACATACACTACAGTGTCGCTCATTGGCTGTCCCACAATATGACAGTGTCACACTCCACCCAGGGGAGTACAGACAATGCCAGACACCTGGAATTAACCAGATAATTGCCACTACAAATCCAGCCAGGCTGACTACAGCCCTGGAGATCACTCAATGTCTAGTACTCGCATAGCAGAAGGTGATGGTGGCTACATAGTGATAATGGGAGAGTCGTACCTCTACGTAAACTCTTCTCCAGCACATCCCAAAGATTCTCAGTGGGGTTAAGGCCTGGACTCTGTGGTGGCCAATCGATGTGTGAAAATTATGTCTGAATGCTCCCTGAGCCACTCTTTCACAATGTGAGCCAGATGAATCCTGGCATTGTCATCTTGGAATATGCCCAATGTGCCATCAGGGGAGAAAATATCCATTGATGGAAAAACCTGATTATTCTTTATATTCAGGTAGTCAGCTGACCTAATTTTCTGGGGACATAACGTTGCTGAACTTCGTCCTGACCAACTGAAGCAACCCCAGATCATAACACTGCCCGAAATCCAGGTGGTGACTTTTTTTGGGGGGGGCCAGGCAGTGTATTTGACAATAATTCCATAATGTACCTAGTTCAAAATCCAGCATTGACCGTGAACTTTTGAATCCTTGTTGCCAAAATCCCATACATCGTACCTTGGTAGAGCGCGTTGATCCCCCGTTGTTCACTCCTACACCTGTTTGGCTTAGTTTAATTACTCATGAGGGACTTGCTGAAATGCAGCTCCACAAATTACACGAGTGCTTGATTTATGCTTCCGCCAGCCAAACATTTTCAGTGGTTATTGCTTTGGATCGGATACAAATGAGAACATTTTGGCATGTTGCTGAGAACATGTAAATCTTCAGTTTATTCTAAGAAAGAGAACTATCTTTGGCAGACTTGAGGGCATGGCTAGTGCTGCATGGCTTAATGACTCCCGGTGCTTGCTCTGTACACAGTTTTATTAGGGCTTCTGAATCATCATTATACATATGTGTGATGGAGATTTGTGTTTTATTATTGTAATGGGGCATTAGGTGGAGACAGAGAGCAAACAAGCATAGGTTGAGCAATTCTTGACTTGTTTTTTTATTTTTACTGTAGACTACACAGAGAATCCAGCAGTGCCATCCCAAGCCTTTTTGCCGGGGGGGGGGGG
>NW_017306299.1:1674087-1674713 GCF_000935625.1 Nanorana parkeri
GGGGGGGGCAGCATTGGTGGTTGAGTCACACTGCCCTCCCTGCCTGCCTGGGTGGGACACTAGCCATTGAGTCCCAGGTTGCTAAGAGCTGGGCGGAGAGATGTCTGAAAACACTGGTAGGGATTTTCAGTACAGCAGAGGCAGGGTGTTGTCAGCTCACTATAGTAAGTTAGGAGCTCACTGGACTTCTGGCATATCAACAGATATTTTTATCAGGGATGCACCGATACTGTTTTTTCAGTATCGAGTACCAATAATTTTTTTTCAGTACTCGCTGATACTGAATACCAATATCAGAAGTCCCATTAAGGAAGCCGGGCGGCGTTTAATGACTCGCTGCCCGACGTCCTGATTAGCCGGGAAGCCAGGCGGCGTGTAATGACTCGCCACCCGCTTCCCCATTAGCCGGGAAGCTGTCTCCATGCTCCCTCGTCACCAGGTGAGAAGGAAGCATGGAACCGGCTTTTTGGCCAATCAGGAAGCCAGGGGGCAAGTAATGATTCGCCGCCTGGCTTCCTGATTGGCCAGCTTCCCGATCAATCAGGAGGCCGGGCTAAGTTATTACATGGCACCCGGCTTCCTGATTGGCCGGGAAGCCGGCTCTATGCTTCCCTGTCACCAAGTGA
>NW_017306299.1:1674725-1701666 GCF_000935625.1 Nanorana parkeri
GGCCGGGAAGCCAGCTGTATGCTCCCTGGTGACAAGAAAGCATTGAGCCGGCTTCCCGGCTAGTCAGGAAGCCGGCCGACGTGTAATGACTCACCGCCCTGCTTCCTGATACCAGAAGTTCCGGTATAGGGAGCATTTGGGTGAGTACAAGTACCCGCCCAAATGCTCATTATCGGCACCGATACCGATACTAGTATTGATATTGGTACATCCCTAATTTGTATGTATTTGCAGCATTTTTTAAAGATACAAAACATAGGGAAATGTGCTTGTATTGTGGAGTTGTACTGAATATGTGTTTTTTTATTATTATTCAGCACAGAAGGAACCTGTCCATTTCAGCACTTCTAGTCTCCTACTATTGGACAAGAATTGTCACCCCAAAACAGAAAGTGCCTGAACCGGGACCTTCACAGCAGGATCCCCAGGGAGTATTTTTATGAATGCTTCAGAGAGAGATGAGGACAGATTATAATTTGCTGATTGCAGCTTCAGTAGTGCAAAAATAGATCCTCCATTTCTTTTTATGACGTTGAACTCTGCCTGTTTGTGAGTGACCTCAGACTATAAAACTTTGCACAGAACAGCTTTTGCATCACTGGTCGCATGTAATCCTTTTAGCGTTCCGCAGCTCCATAATGACTCAATGGCAGTTTGGCTCCTCCAATTGCACTCCGTGCGGAGTCAGCGTTTTAGGCAGCACTAGCCGGAGGTAGTAAAAACCTCATCACTAAGGGGATTTGGTTCATTATTATAATGCTTTCCAGCTAAAAGCTGCAATTTTCACTTGTGGAGAGGTATTAAGTTGCAATTACTCTGGATGTAATTGTCACACACAATAATTATGAGTATGCTGAATGCAAGACTCGATGAAGCTTCGTTTTTAGCATTAATGCAAAACTGGGGAGGGGGAGGGCTTCTTTGTCACATAAAGTGAACCTGTAGCATCAAAAAAGGAATAGAGATGCCTAACAGGAGGAAGTGGAGGATTAATAAGGCACCAGACTGGTGCATTTGTTTTCGTCTGGACTGACATTTGGACAAAAACCGTCAAAGTCCGAAATTCGGATGCATCCAAATTTCCTGAATGGGAAAAATACAGAATCCGAACATGAATTTTTGATAATAAAAATTCGGATTCATCTGTACATCTGTTCGGATGCATCAATGCTTCTGTAGATGCACTGATATGTTGTTAAACATAAAAATAGAAATAAAATGTAAAACAGATAGTGTGGGGTCCCCCAAATTCACCCCTTACTCATTCACGGGGGGGGGGTTCAGGGGCGCCCCCTGTTTCCAGACCCCTTACAACCACCGGGTCTTTGGCCTACGTTGAGGGCATGTGGTGTGGTATGGTATTTTGAGTGGACCCCATGTTTTTTTATTTTTTGGCATGGGATCCCCCCTAAAATGTATACCAGACCTAAAGGGTCTGGTATAAATTTGGGGAGGGGGGCCCATGCTATATATTTATTTATTTTTGGCATAGGGTCCCCCCTAAAATGAGACCTAAAGGGGGGGGCATGCTGTGTTTTTTTCCGATTTTCACATTTAACAACATACTTAACTCCATCCTAATAGACTCAAATAGTCTATTCTGAAATCAGCTTTTTAATAGTCACCTGACATCAGCTTTCCTACACTGTAGACTTTACAGAAGATTACGGTTGTCATCAACTGCAATCACTCTAACCCTTAATGATACAGTACTGCATTATCTGCACATGTTCTATTTTTTTTTTGCCTCAACAACCTAATGGGGCCCCCTTCCACCCCCAGGCCTCATAGCAACCACTGGCGCTTCAGCTCTTAATGATACAGTACTGCTTTATTTTCACATGTTCTATGTATAATTTGCCTGAACAACCTAACGGGCCTCCCTCCTACCCCCAGGCTCCATCAAAACCGCCTGGGCTGCTATGACTATAGTTACACCACTGCTAGGTATTGATAAGGAGGAAAAAAAGCATCAGTGGAACTGAAAGGGTGAGGTGATCTTTGACAGTTATGAACCAAAGTTCAGAATTTATGTAAGAAGTGACACTTTTTTTTTTACAAAGCAAAAAAAAAAATGCAAGTGAAAGTGAAGAAACTGAGACATGTTTGTTCTGCAGCCTTTTGTTATATTTATGCTGCTGCTGCGAGCTAAACAATGAGTTAGGTCATTGCGAAGACTCGGTTTAAAGCAACTGTCAACATACACAACAGTCTTGCAGAGATGTATAAATAAATAGTATTATAAGGGCTGATCCCTCTGGAGAAAATGCTGCTCCCAGCTTCCTCCAGTGCTACTTGCATAACCGAAGGCCTAGTGGTAATTGGCTGCATTAAGTGATTTTGACAGCTCTGCATCTAAAACCTTTCCCGACTCCTCTGCTAAACCAGGGTTCTTCTTTAGGAAGCCTATATTGTTATATTCCTAATCTGTCTAATTAATAAATTCTACATCAGTTATAACAATCTAATTTCTAGAGTGTGACCTGTGCATAATTGCAGGGGAAAAGGCAATTTCGATGGAATTACTACAGTCAGCAAGCAGTATTCCCGGGAGAGGTGAAGCTCGAGATGTAGAATGTGCTCCAAGCCAAGAAACCGGGGAGAAATCATTGAAACGGCATTTTAATATACATTCTAAGTCTCATGTATCTGCGAGGGTTGTTCAGTCAACGGTTGACCTACTTTAATATCAGCTAGTAATTGCCAGAAATAGAGCTTTGGCCCAAGTGCAGCATCTTCCTAAAGTGGACCTTTCAGTAACTTTAAGAGTCTGCATGAATACAATCCTGATGTCTCAATGTACACCAGTGGTCATTTTTTAAATGCTCCAGCTTGTATCAATAAAAAGCCATCTGTCAGGGTATTTTACCCTTCTTCGTCCAGTTGCCTGCAGCATAGCTTCTGTTGCAGTGTGTCTGACACTGTTTGTTCCTCTTTGGTGCCCTCTTATTGCCAAACCCGGAAACATCATCGTTCTGCAACTACTAACAAATCCGTGACAAATTCCTGTATCAAGAGTGATGATATAACACCAGTTCACTATTTCACCATCAGCTCATCCATTTAGTCTCCCCCCTTGCGTATGTTCAGATCTACCAATTGTTCTGCTGTTGTTCCTGTTCTCCATGTATGACCCTGGCTCTGGATGACGGATGATCTGCTTCCTGACTCCGGCTATTGTTTCCGTTCATTCTGCTCTCAGTGTTCCCTGACCTGGTTCGGCTAGCTACCCGCTTTGGCATTTGAGCTCTGGCTTGGTATTGTGAACGTCCTGGACTTCCTCCATTGTTTGTTTGCCAATTTTGTTTATTGTTATTTTCAATAAACTCCTTTTATTTTTAATTTGCACTTTAGTTTCTGTCTGTTTTTTTGGTTCCCCAGCACCATTTTTGAGCTTCTTCCACTGACTTTGCCTAGGTTGAGATTATACCATCAGTCTGCTGTAGGCAGGAAGAAGCATTCCTTGCTATTCACAAGCTGAGAGGCTGCAACAGGGCTGATCTGTGTCAGATATTTGTGAACATAGCTAAGAACTAAGGAACTAATGAGGTCACCAGCACATCAAGGTCCACTTTATCGATCCATCCTTTATTGACATTTGGATAAACATAGTGTCACAAGAAATTGCAACATTTTGGAACCACATGCAGTCGCCTTTCATCGGGCAACACAAAGTGACACAGCTAAGAACAGCACACCTTCATCACCTCCCACTAATGCTGAAGAACAGATTAGGCAAGGTGTGGATATAATGAAATATGAATAAGGCAAAAGGTAATATTCATGTGCATGCATTCATAATTGTACATTGCCTGAAATATTTACATTTTGTCTTGAATTTCTGTTGAAAAATAGTAGTGCACTTCCTGTGCCTTGAGCCTCATAGCTGTATAGATGAAGTGAGATCATCTAAGACATTGTTGCCTCTGACAGCTGGTCTCCTCAGATTTGGGGTGAGGTTTGGTGATGTTATTAATGGGCAGCTTACTCTTCTCCTTGCTGGGGAGGAAGCTGTACCTGAGGTCCTACAATGAAAGGATCTCCCTGCTTCTGCCTTATTCATTGTGAGGATCTCTGCTTCCTGCACCTCTCCTGCTGCTTCTTGATTCACCAGTCATCAAATGATCATTCATTGAGGGGGCAAATCTGATATGAAAAAGCAAAGACCTACTCAGCGAAAATGGCCACCTCCACACAGAGACACAATGCAAACAAGGCCCAGTAATAGGGAAAAGATCAGACGGCAGTCAATACTGGTGACTAGTCCTTTGTCATCTGCTTGCCTTGTTTGTACACAACCTCTACATAACAGATTCTCTTTAAGACCATTTTAACAATTCCTAGTTGCTACTAAGTAAGTGGCCAGTACCGGACATCTGCAGATCCACAAACCATGCTTGCCTGGTGAGGTACCAAGATTACAATCTCTGGAAAGCTGAGTTATTTATCTCCATTGTCTGTATTTGCATAATATGCGGTGTCTTGAGCAGTTCATAATTTACATTACATTTTATGAAGTCAGAGAACCGGTCTTGGATAAACTTTCATTTGCTCTTACATTATGTTCCTCCGTTCCTCCTGCTTATAGCCTTGATTTTTCTTCCTGTCAACAATAATACATCATCTGTTTTAATACATTTAAGTCGCAATAATGCATCTTCATTTCCTGCCATTAACTGCCTACACCGTAACCGTTTTTAGTAATTTCTCCATTCTCCATTATCTGATCTTTTTTTTTTTTCAATCAAATATTTTTTATTGTCAAAATGTTTTCCATTAATAAACAATACAATACACAAAAAGAAGAGAAATAAAAAAAAAAAATACAAACCAATTAACACATCAACCCTGTGAGGATTAGCTTCAAATGGTAGTGCATTCAGGACACTTCCACTCTTAAACAATTTATTTTTAGGGCGTCCTAAACATCCACATACGTTTTTCCCTCACAGGGGTTTCTCCAACACAAAGTATAATTTTCTTGCTAACGGCAAAATAAACATTTCCAATGTCTCTCTGACTTCAGGTAGGTCCTTTAACAAAAAACGTCTGGCCACACTGGCTGTGTTCAAAACGCTAGCCACACAGGCTTGTCCTTTGTCCTCTTGCCACATAGGCGGATTGCCACACAGGCGATCTGCTCCCCAGTCCACCAGACACACAGTCTGGTTCTAGGGTGGGGCCCCTTTCTTAGGAGGCTGAGTGTTCTTGTGGAGGCCCTAACAAGCCAGCTAGCTTCAGCTGGGCTTGTTGCCTCCAAGCCTCCTGCCCTCTCAGCACTTCCCCATAGAGGAAGAACTTCAGTATTATATCTGAATCTAGGGCGTACAACTCTGCCATCCTGGCTAGACTCAGACATTTTCTTCTGCCTTCTGCCACAACCCAAATCCACACATATACACTGAGTGGCCAGATTATTATGACCACCTGATGTGTGTAGGCAAATTAGCTATAATTTCACGCTGAAGTTGCTAGAGGGCCAGACTATTATAAATAGGGAAGCAGGTTGTTTACCACAACAGTAGAAGTGATTTTTTTCTGAAGATATGGGTAAACAACGCGATTTAACAGCCTTTGAACGTGGGATGATTGTTGGCGCTCGGAGCCATGGAGCGAGTATCAGCAAAACAGCAGAATTAGTTAAATGTTCAAGAGCAGCTGTTGTTAAAGTGTTTAAAGACTGGACTGTCAGCCGAAAATCTGGGTCTGAACGTGCGAATTGTGTCCGTCAGCGACTAGTCAATGTTAGGGCAGAACGGAGAGTGGCAAGACTGGTACAAGACAACAGAAGGGCAACAGTGCAGTGTCAGATTCCTCACATCACCTTTCAACATCTCGTGGAGTCACGAGGCGGCCCAACGAAGTCATCTCGTGGCCCAACGAAGTACTGATGGGGTGGTCATAATAATCTGGCCACTCAGTGTACATCCACCTTATATACAGTATATTCCATACATATGTAAATTAAAAGCACCGCTAGGATACTGAGATTTCATCGTATCCTCCCGTGGCACTCATTTATTCTGTATGAAATTGTATCCATCTAGACCAGGTTGACGAAAACATATCTCCGCTTATCCATCTACTTTGATTGGTAGTAAGTTCATACATTACAATCTGATCTAACTCCGAGATCCATTCTGATACTGATGGATAAGAGGAAGATATCCACTTCCTCACCACCACTCGCCTAGCCGTAAATAGAGCTCTATGTATAGCCATTTTAATATATGAGCCCTTCAAAGAGGCATCAAAAATTGCTAATACTCTAGATGTGTTATTTAGCAATATACCAAAAACTGAATAGATAACCTTAAGTACTGCACCCCAATATCGAATCAACTTAGGACATCTCCACAATAAATGTATTAATGAGTGTTGACGAAAGCCACATTTAGGGCACGTAGGATCATTCTATTTTTAATAAAAATTCCGGGGTGCGATATGTTCTATGTAAAATGAACAATTGAGTGAGTCTATGAGAGGTAGATAAAGACGCCAATAAAACCACACTCACCGCTCCCCTCCATTCACCATCTGTAATGGGGCCTACCTAATACTCATAGGCGATTGATCTTTTAAAGTACAGTAGATCTAAACCCGGCCACTAAAATCTCACATAAAATGTAACATGTCCTTTAATTTCAAAAGTTGTTTTTAATCTTAAAATTGTATTAAACTCTCAAACTTTTTTCAATAATAAATCCAGATAAAGCAAATATACATTTCTTTACAGTCATCATGTTTCAGAAAAGCTTCCCTGAACTTCCGGTCCAGTACAAGATCGCAAGGGCAGCACAGTCTCCAGCAACTGTCCTTCTACTAACTTGGAGAAGGAAGAATGGAGGAGCAGACTAGCACACACACAGGTGGCTCCATTGCACCCTACAATGGAGAGGAGCCACCCTAAAACAGCATATCATTGTTATTGCGCAGAGGACCAGCTAATTGCAGGAAGTTAAAACCTTTAAACATCAAGACGCAGATTCCATTGTAAGTGATTTAAAGGAGAACCATGAGGTTAGTGAAAATCACTAAACCTCATAGTTTGAGCCGACGTGTGACAACTAAACTGTCACACGTTGGTTGAATAGATCAATAAGTGAGCGAACAAATACCATCGCCCGCTCGCTTCGCGATAATATCCCTGCAGAGAGCCGTGACTGTCACTCTCGGCTCCCTGCAGGGATTCCCCCCCCTCCCCGCTCTGATCCTCCAGCGCTGACTGGCAGAACGGACGGGGGAGGGGGCTGGTACAGCTGGCTCTGCCTCTAGATAGGCAGAGCCAGCTGTCACTCACGCAGCTGGGTGGATCTCGACAGTAATGTCGGGATCTGTCCCGGCTGCGGCGGTCTCAGTATACCGCAAGCTATAGCTCGCGATATACTGAGCTTTGGGTCATGGGAGGATGCTAGTTTATGTCCTCCCGTGACCCTTAAGAGAAAAACACTTACCCCATAGTTCTCTTTTAATCATCATTTGAAATAGCTTAAAACTAGGGATGTTCAGTTACCAATTCAGATACCTGTGCCGATGCTTGGCATTTTCAGGAGAACCACCAGGGTTCCAGCAGTTGCAGCTGTGACACGATCCTGGTGCCCCCACTTACTCTGTAAGTATTTTAGAAAAACTGTTACAGGACACTAAACAAAAATGTATTAGTAATTAGTATCTTTGAGTACTTGGACAAAGTATCGGTACTTGTACTTGGAAAAATTGTATTGGTGCATTATATATATATATATATACTCACAGTATATACAACAAATCATACATTAAAACAGGGATGCACAAAATGCTCCTTAAAAATGACAGCTGCCGCCTAACTTTTGAGTTTTTCTCCAGTCTAGTCTTGGACCTGGAAGAGAATCTGTACTTGTACGTGTATCAAGTACCAAGTGAGGTACTTGGTATCTGAACATCCCTCAAAACCTGTTTGATTTTAATACAGTATCACTTTAAACCTGCAGTTTCCAATAATAATTTTCCTGTTGATCCTGCCATGAAGATCCTTGTTCAGGCCCTTTCCTTTATGGGATGCCAACTCTTTCCCAATTGTCCTCCCGCTCTTTCACTTTGTCACATGCACCTGACCAATGTTGAAAGACATTGGTCAGGTTCCCCATATCTGGATAGTATTCGGATCAGGGCCCACAGAAGGCCACTACAGATTAGTCCAATGTTTTGTTCTTAGCCATTCTTGGGTGCTTTAAGCTCTGTGTTTTGGGTCATTATCCTGTTGAATGACCTATGTCCTTCACCTGAGACAGAGCTTCCTGACGTTGAGCAGTATAATTCACTCTAGAATTCCTTGATAGTCTTGAGATTTCATTGTGCCCTGGAAAGATTCAAGGCATTTTTTGCAGCACAAAAACATAACTGAGCCTTTCACCATGTTTCACAGTAGGTAAGGTGTTCTTTTATTTGAAAACTTATGTTTTTCATTTGTGAACATAGAGCTGATGTGATTTGTCAAAAAGCTCTAGGTTTGTCTCATCAGTGCAAATGACATTCTCTAGAAGCATTGTGTCTTGCTTTTTTTATGTTTTTGCTTTCAAAAGTGGAGTCTTTCTTTGAACCCTCTGTCACTCAAAAAGCAGCGGATGGTGAGATCAAACACTGATGTACTTTGACCTTGGAGTTCTGCTTGTATCTCTTTAGAAGTTTTTCTTTGTCGACCATTTGCACTATCCTTCTGTACAATCTGGGGTCGATGTTTCCCTTACAGACACATCCAGGGAGGTTGGCTACACTGCCATGAACTTCTTAATAATATTTGCAACTGTAGTCACAGGAACATCAAGCTGCTTGCAGATGGTCTTATTGCCTTTACCTTTTACATGTAGGTCTATAATTTTCTTTCTGATCTCCTCAGACAATTCTCTCATTTGCTCTAAGTTCCATGTTCACACTGTTCCATGTTCAGTGTAGGATTGCCACCTGTCCAGGATTCACCCGGACAGTCCAGGTTTTGAATGCTGTGTCCGGGTTTCATGGCAGGTGAAACCCGGACACATGATGTCAGGCAGACAAGGCTACTGGCACCCCACTGAAAATAGCCTTAACTGTGATATTTACATATGAATGGATGGTGTTAGTTACATATGAATAGGAGGTGCTGTTTACATATGAATAAGCCACAACTCATTCCCCCCCAAAAAAAATTTTTTCTATACGTTGCTAAAATGTTTGGGTTTTTCGATGAAAGAAAAGTTGGCAACCCTATTGCATATGATGATGCCAAACAGCAGAGTAACTACTTTCCTCCCTTTAAATAAGCTGACTGTGTGATACTAATTACAATAGAAAACAGTTTTAAATATCTCTATTTAGGGGTAGCAACAAATCTGTCCAGGTCATTTCAGAATATGATTGTAGAATAAGTAATACTTTATTTCTTTTCACACTTTTTTTTTGTCTCTATGACACATGAAAGGCATGCAGGTATACACAGGGCAATTGCTTTTTATGTATTACTTTTCAGGAAGAATGAAGCATTGTTTTAATGAGCTGTAAGGATACTAATAAAAATGTCCACATCTATATAAGATACAGGACCTCATCTTGTCTGAGTGTCCTTCCAGGGCGCTTCCCAGATTGTTACACTAATAAAACTAGAATTGCCACTTCATCAGATTAAATAATAATAAGCCGTGCTTGACCCTGAGTGTTCTACGTGCTAAACCAGTTCTCGAAAGATAAGCCTTCAATACACAGGTCAGCCAGACAGCTACAGTCAAGCTGGTGAAAAAGCATCAGATTTTCTTCTCACATATTGGTAGATAAATTAGACTTTTCAAATATAATGGGCATAATAAAAATCTTTCAAATCAAGGTAACCCGCACTGGCCAGTGAGGAAGCCCACCATAGTGATGGGCCAGTAGAAATATATGGGAAGGGGGAGGAGGGAGATGCTTTGCCCATGAAAGTGGCTAGGGATTCAACGAGAGACTGGTAACATCCCTGTTATTTGGGCATAGTTACATAGTTAGTCAGGCTAAAAAAAAGACACATGTCCATCGAGTTCAACCTATAGAGATATGAAGAAAAAAAAAAAAAGCCGAAACAGAACGCTATGCCCCCAATTACCCACTGTTGATCCAGAGGAAGGCAACAAAAACCCTTATAAAGCATGGTTCAATTTGCTCCAACAGGGGAAAAAAATGCATTCCTGATCCCAAGAAGGCAAGAAGTCTTTATTCTCATTACAATATTTTGTGACGCATTCTTTAAAGTTTAATAAAAGTTCAACAGCAAGAAGAGAAATGCCTGTGTTTCACTTGAATCCAGTGGCACTTCAGAAGTAGCCGTGCAGCGTACTCGGGGGTTGAAGTGAAAGTGGTTGTGAAAATGGAAGCGGACCAACTGACAGAATCAAACTACCATAAATGGTGAGATGGCTACAATGAGATGGCTGGTGCTCAAGAAAGACAATATGGCTGAGGACTCCATCTGAATCAAACCGTAGACATCAAATTACCAGATTATTTTAAAGTACACTACATAGGCAAAGTTTGTAGGCAGTCGACCATCACCTCTACTTATATGGCCAAAAGTATGTGGATACTCCTCCAAATCATTGAGTCCAGGTGTTTCCAGTGAAAGGTACAATTATGGCTACAACATACTAAGATCATCTTGTGACAGCAGTTTGCAGAAGATCCTTTTCTGTTCCAGCATGACTGCTGTCCTGTGTACAAAGCCAGCTCCATAAATACATGGCTTAATGAGTTTGGTGTGAATGAACTTGTGGCCTTCACAGAACCCTGACCTCAACTTTACTGAACACGTTTGGGATGGATTGGAACACCAATTTTGACCCAGATCTTCTTGTCCAACATCAGTACCTGACCTCGCAAATGCTGTTTTGTCGGAATAGCCACACATTTCCACAGACTCACTCCATAATCTTGTGGAAAGCATTCCCAGAAGGGTAGAGGCTGTTGAAGCTGCAAAGAAGGGGTGGTGGGGGGAACGTCATATTAATAGCCATGGTTTTGGAATAAAATGTCCAAAAAGCTCATAAATGTATGATGGTTAGTTGTCCAAAAACTTTTTAAAATATAGTGGGGGGAATTTATCGTAGCAATTGCGAATGTTTGAACTTGCACGGAATATATTTGCACCAGATTTATGATGCTAGTGTAATGTTGTTGATAAATGAGGTTTAATAGACTACAGGAAAGAAGACTTGTAACTTCAGGCAAAAAGCTTAGCTGTTGCTTCTTGAAGAAGTGGTCATGGGGACTTCTTAAGTTGTGATTGTTTTCTTAGGTGATGCTCCAGTTTCAAACAGCCCCAGAACAAGTGCAGATGAAAACAGGTGCAAAACACGTGCAGTTGAAAAAGTAGTGCAAGCTCTGGTCAAAACAGGTGCAAAACACGTGCAGTAGGAAAAGTAGTGCAAGCTCAGGACAAAAACAGGGCATGTGTTAAAAGACAGATTTGCACATAAAAAAAAATGATCTAAGAGGCTAAAACTGTCGCAATTGCTTTGATAAATTCCCTCCACTGTATATATAAATGTAAATTTTTGGTACACACTAGGATTGGATGTACTGTATATACTTGCCTCAGGGCACCTTTGCATGACAACAATGTCACCTTCTTCACTATAGCAGATGATATATCAATAAAGCAGCTATATTACGATTCATGGCAGCGTTCCAGTGTATGATACTGTATTTAGTGAACTCTATCGGCAAAACCAAATTTTGAAACTCTTGTCAAAAGCCACTTTATCATCATTATCCAGCCTGTTAAAAAAAATGTGAAAAAAAAGTCTCATTTCGAAAGGACAGCCGAGCTTTACCAAGCTGCAAATGTGAGTGGAAGAGAAAATTCACGAAACGATAAGAAAAGAATCTGAATGGATGTCATTATTCACACTCAGGTAGAGCTATTTTTTTCTGGAGCGATTATGACACATTACATTATAATGCAGGGTGATCACTTATCCACAGACTTAATAAGAAACAAGCTGACAGCTCCCTCTTACAATACGTGCATTAAAATGTATAGGAACGCACAGCACAATGCCAGGACTTGCAGCTGTAACAATGTTAAAAATAGGCATTGAAAGCTGCATAAATAGACAGTGGAATCGAGGCAGAACGCAGTGTGAATTTGCCGCGATCAAGGAAAACGGTGATAATAAAAAATATAATGAGGCTTTGTCGTTTAACAAATTAGAAAGAAAAAAAATCTCAGTGACACATTTATGTAACTGTCAGAGAGCGCAGAGGTAATTCCGCTTGTAAAACAATCAGCGGGAATGGTTACTTTTCTTTAAATACATCAAACTGGTGAAGGTTTTAAGCCGAACTATTTATTTGCTGTATTAGCCGGGCCAGGCTCACAATGGTTGGAGAGGAAATGTTTTCTGAAAGTCTCAGATAACTTAGGATTTTGTGCACTTGTTCTGGAAAGAGGGATACAAAGGTTTACAGTGTAAAGGAGTGTTACAGGTTTTTTAAAAATGTAACTCTACTTTCCCACTGTAGTATGATAACAGAGGTTCTGTCCTCTAAATGGTGGAAAGTTTTCTCCATCAGGGAAAAGAACTTCTGCTGGTGAAGTGTGGAGGTCATTCGGCCGCAGCGGTTAATGAGGATGGATCTGTTTTTTGAGTAGAGTGGGAGCAAGAAAGGGCAGTCATATGAGTTTGTGCTGCTTCTCATGGAGAAAGATGGCAACTAAGGTGGGCATCAACCATTGATGAGTACTTTTATTTTCATAAAAATGTTGTGCCTGATCTGCTAATCGAGATGTTTTTGTGACCTGCTTATGGTAAGTCTTCAGTAAAGTTTTTAAAGAGGCGCTGACCCATTCAGGACAAAGTGACAATATCTTTGGATAGCCCGCAGCCTTAGTAAGGTATATTGACTCAATTCACCACCTCCCCACTCTGTCGGAGTCCACACTCCATTGCTTTAATGAAGAAGAGTTTCTGGGTATGGGAAAGCATGTGACCTAGCCTATGTAATAGTGCTTAGGCCTGAGAAGGCCAGTTAACAGGTCCGTACACTTTCAGTCCATCAGGTTGTCACCTCCCATACACTGTCACGGGCTGTGATAGCATCCACACTGGTAAGCTCTAACACCGGGTTGAACCCAGGGTAGACTCCTGCAGTGAATTGGTGGCGATGGAGCTTGGATCCTTGAGTAGAGTTTGCTGGGGAAAGATTTAAAGGGTTATTAAACCCTCAGCGTGTTTTTGCATATATCTACTGCTAGCAAGTAGATATATGTGTGCCTGTTATAGGGTGACAATGTTCTGTCCATGTCTCCCAATAGTGCTCCAGCCTTGTTCTGTTGGAGACTACAAGTGACCATGGTCCGCTGTTGTCTCCATTAGGAAACCTGCCCTGAGAAATGCTATGTAGCCATTTAAGGAAAACACACAAAAGAAGCCCCGCTCCTTCATGGCTTAAGAAAGGAATCAGCTGGGTGCTTGCCGCTGGGAACACATCCTCATTCCAGTATGAGCCCATACAAACCAAGGTGTGTTCCTGGGGTGGGACACCAGTGATCTGGTAGAAATTTGAATAAACTATCCCAGCAGAATCCAGTGCGTGGCCAGCTTTTCTTCTGTTTTTATGGGTCATGTAGTCATTGCTAGAGTGTATGTAAAAGGGAAGTTGCTTTAACGGCTTGCCGTCCGCCCGTTGTAAATGGCCACCCGATGGCAAGCTCCCATTGGCGAGTCGCTGTAATTAAACAACTTTTTTTCCCTGCAAAATCAGTTGAATGGAAACAGCCATTACCGGCTGTTACACATACAAGCGATCGGTGGCTCTATGGCTGTCCGATCGCTTGTATGTGCCCTGCACACCCCCTCCCGCAGAGACCCCCGCCCTCAAAAGCACCCTCACCTTCACTCCCGGGCTCCGCTGCCTCATCTGCGGCCCGGGACCAGCTCAGGAGGAAGATGGGAGGGAGGTGATGGGTGATCATCAGCACTGAGATGCAACAATGGATGAAAAAAGGTGAACATAGAATATTTTAAAAAATGGTAGTATGTGCTACACCATGCTTTAGCAAGCCAGAAGTCACCCAGGGTTTACATCTACATCATATACAAATGTGGGGAATTTATTTGAGAGCAGTAAGAGAACCATCCAAGCACTGATATCAGTCCTTCTGATATGTACAGAACAGACTGGCAGCCATTCGCAATAAGCATAAAATGAACATTGCTACTGACACGCAGCATCGGCGGAATCCGTTAAACCAGCTCATGTCATAATTAAAAAGTTGCTGATCTTCCGTGGTAAGACACTGCCGCATTCTGAAAGTCATTGCTTCACAAACGAACTGATGAAAGTAATAAAATATTTAAGAGAATTTTGCTTTGTGTGAAGAAGATTAATTGGGCTGCTCGATACAAAAAGCTTTGATGTGAAGGAAATCAATTTTGGGCGCCGCAACTACAAAGCTTTGGAGGAGCGTTCAATGAAAACTTTGATGGTTATACAACCGATACCGTCACCAGCTGAGGCTGACACCTACCCCGCCAATCTGGGGGAAGCGTCTCGCAACATTTCAGCTGTTCAGTTTGATTTTGAAATGTTTTTTTCTTTGTTTTAAAAACCTTTGAGCTACGAGAATATTGACATCACAGCTGTGAAGAGAGGTGGAAATATGTTTCACCACCTACGCGAGGTGGAAGTAGAGTTGGTACTATCTGCCGCTGAGTCTCTCAGTAGAAGGTTGAAATCCAGCTAATATTTTTTTCCTGTTTGTTCCTCAGGCGCAAGTCTGGTAAAAATGTTTTTGATTGGGGAGAATTTCTCACCTATCCTTGTCACCAGGGCCGGATTTCCCACAAGGCCAACCGAGGCCCGGCCTTGGTGCAGCAAGGAGTAGAGTGGCAGCAGGGGTGTGGAATTCCTATCTACTGATGCCCAAGACATGCAGTCAAGGGCTCTGGGCAGGTTTTTGTTTTTTACATTTAGCCCTGCTTTGGGCAAACAGGACTTGATGTACAGCGGGAAAGCTGCCGCTTGTTTTGTACAAGTGATCTCGGCGATGTTGCCCAGATCACTTCTATGCAGCCTGCATACAGGGGGGAGCATTGAGGAACCTGGCATTGGGGCAGCATAGAGAGTAAATCTGGCCCGGCTTGTCACCAAAACAGGCAATCAAAGGAAATGTATTCAATGGAAATACCAACATTGCTACCAGCCCCTTGTTAGAAAAGTAGGGACGATTTAGAACCTCTGTCTGATTTTAATTATCATCTATGTACCTGTGGAAGATTACCCTTAACTCGGAGACATCCTGCGGGTGGTAAGGTGCCAATGGCACAGCAAGTGGGGGGAAGAGGTGCCTACGCAGAGACAGAAAAAACAATAAAAACCAGACATAGTTGACAGCTTTAAGGCAAGAAGAAGCCAATCTTTACTACTACCGCCATGTAGAACATCAGACAGATGGAGACTCTGGATGAGGACAGGTCCATATTATATGAATAGAAAATTATTTATACTTCGAATGTCTAGTAGAGCCACATAAACGCTGACCGACATACAGTATGTGTACTTCCTGCACTGCCTGTTCCTGCCTCTGAGGTTCCATGCTAAGCACCAGGCCCTCCTTCTTAGCCTGGGAGAATCTGTTTCAGTAGCCACTCACGGGCAATTGGCTAAGGCAACCAAAATGAGATCCGGGACACTCTACTGACTGCGTCCACTTTTAAGCACACCCACAAAATCAGTCCCTCGTTTCAATCAATATTTAAACAGCATACATAATCTGTAACTGTAGCAATAGTCAGATGACCAGTAAAACATCTTCAAGAAAAATCTGATTGGATGCAGGCATTGTTCAGGTATTTTGAGAGCCAGTGGGGCCGACTAGCAAGATATTGAAGCTTGGCCCAGTGGGAGATTACTCCATCCACACAGTTTAGCGTAGATGGAGGAATCTGTTGCACTTTTTCCATCTGACCACAGAAAATCTGCAGATAATCTATAGGTGTATGGCCAGCTTTAGAGAGGAGACCTTGGTGGACTGGTCACACAGATGGAAAGAACCTCCTGGGATGAGGAATAAGGTGAGTATTGCACTCTAATGCCCGGAGTTCAGCTTTAGACAAATTACTTTATCAAGGTGACTGTGGCAACATAGTATAATTTATGGCAAATGTTTTGTTTATTCTTTAGCAGTATAAACCTGAAATAGTTTCTTTCTCTTTCCATTCTACCAATTTTTTGGGGGGCTTTAAACACTCATATAGGCATATTAAACTTTTAGCTTTACCAGTTTTTATCAAAAGTGTAAGAAAATTGTTTCCTTTTAAGGAAGAGAGCGGAGTGCTTTACCACTGGGAGATAAATGGACCTTTAACTAGTCAGAAGTAATACTGAAAAATGATGAGCTGTAAATCTATGATGGCTTTGCTTGCAGCGTAATTACTGTCTCTCTCTTTCTCTCTACTTTTCAGATGTACAGAATTGCACTACTCATCGGATCTTCCACCCACAAGCGTCATTATAACTTTTCACAACGAGGCGAGATCGACGCTGCTGAGAACCATCAGGAGGTAAGATGTCTGCTGCGACAAGAGGGTGCCCCGCACTTCCAAACTTTTCTCGAAGTTACCTTTCTTAGAGGTGACGATGCAGGCTATCGCCTTAAAGGCCGCTAATTAATACAAGACATGGAAATGAGAAAAAGCTAAAAAAATCCAACGCAGTGCCATGACAGTGAAGTTGAAGGTGGCGGGGAATGTGACAGTTTGTAAAAAGGAGCAGGCGACATTTTCCGTTGCGCTGTCTCAGTCTTTGCGTAGGGGGGAAAGACTGACCAATTAGCCACAGAGAAAACATGGAAACAGCAACACTGATAAAATACTTGTCAGCGAGGAATACCAAGCTTGGAGAGTGTTTTGTTTTTTATGCAGAAAAGTAACCAATTATAAAATATGTGAATGCAAATAATAATTGTAAAGAATGCAGGAGCTTACACCATGCAATGGAGGGTTTTAAAGTGTATGCCCACTCTTACAGTCAAAATTGAGAAACTCACCACTATATGTTTGTTATGCTATTCACACAGCCAGGGGTGTCCATAGCCTTGTCACCACCTGAGGTGAGGGGAGTCATTGCTGCTGGTGCACGCTTAAAGAAGGGGGGCTTGGTGGGGGTGGCTCCAGGGAGCCCACCAGAGACCCCGCACAGCCCACCAGAGACCCCGCACAGCCCAACAGAGACCCCTGCACAGCCCACTTGGGATCCTGCCAACCTGGCACCTTGCAGAGCCTACCTGAGACCCTGCACATATCAGAGACCCCGCACAGCCCACTTTAGACCCTACACATATCATAGACCCTACACTGCCCACCTGACACCCTGCAAAGCCCACTTAAGACCCCGCACATACCAAAGACCCCGTACAGCCCACCTCACACCATGCAGAGCCCACTTGAGACCCCTCACATATCATAGACCCTACACTGCCCACCTGACACCCTGCAAAGCCCACTTAAGACCCCGCACAGCCCACCTGACATCCTGCAGAGCCCACTTAAGACCCTGCACATACCCTAGACCCCATACAGCCCACCTGAGACCTTGCATAGCCCACCTGAGAGTGACCCTGCAGAGTCCACCATAGACTTTCTATGGTGGGCTCTGCAGGGTCTCTGGTGGGCTGGTCACACAACGATCTGCTGTCAGCTTGCTTCTGTGATGGACTACAATCTCAGTACAAATTAGTAAACTAAACACGAGATTGTAGTCCATCACAGGAGCGAGCTTGGAGCGATGACTACTTTACAACACACAGGGACCATGGGGAACAAAAGTAGTCACCCTCCAGAAGGAAGGACAGTGTCAGCAACAATTCAGAGATGATTTGAGGATCTACAACCTGAGTTTAGTGTCACTTTAATTTTTCGTTAGGGCAGACAGTGTTAAAATCTAGTTTACAGCTGATGATGAGATCTGCAAGCACAGTGCATAAAGGGTTAATTGCATTTTTCATTAACTCCCCAGCCCCAGAGGAAAGCTTATTCCAAAGAACATCTTTTTAGTACATAGAACAACTAGAAGCCTTCCAACGTGGACACCTGTTTCATTGGCAACATGGAAACATTTAGAGAGATTACCTAATGTTGTGTATCAGTTTTACAACAGATAAAGTTTTCTTTCAGTCTATCTTTCCCTTCTGAAACTGGGCGCAGATGGTCTGAAAATGCAGAGAGTGGGAGAGGGTAGAGGAGTCACTCCTCTGACTCATTTGGCTGTGTGTATAATTGTCAGCTTATCAACAAAACATTTTTTTAACAGAGGAGCTGAGAGCCCAGAAAACTGAAAGGGTAGCCATCAGCATTAACTGGTGGCAGCGTATGAAAAAACAATATATTTCTGAGCAATATTTAAAGCTGAACTCCGGGGACAAAAACTTTCATTTCAATGTATTCCTCAATAGCCACAAAGGATATAAATCCACTTTGTGTGCACCAGATGCCTTGCATAGCCTGTGCAGAAAGAATATTATTTAAAGAACAACTCCGGGCAACGTATTCTTAACCCTTGCAGTGGAGCTACCCCCGCACGGAAAGGGCTAAGGCCTAGTTCACACTTGGGCGTTTTACAGCTCGTTCCTACAGCACGTAGGAACAGCACGTTCCTACAGCACGTTCCTACAGCAGTAAAACGCTCAACATGTGAAAACCAATGATTGTCTATGGGCATGGTTCCCACCTGGGCGTTTTACAGCGCGTAGGAACTCGCTGCAAAACGCCCTACGCCCAAAGAAGTACAGGAGTTTCTTTGGGGCGTATTTGCTGCGCGTATCCATTAGAATACAGCAGGCTAGCCCTTGGAAACGCACGTTTGTCACGCATTTCTTATACCACAAATCACGGTAAAAACGTGCGGCACGAAACGCGCGACAAACGCGCATATTCCGTACGCCTAGGTGTGAACCCAGCCTTAGTGCTTGTTTTCACCTAGGGACAAAAATGACAAAGTTATACTCAGCTGAACCTCGGAGGCGGTTTGCTCTTAGGCTCCACTCACACATAGTGGTAGCATTAAAAACGCACGGAACGAAACCGTGCAAACGTTAACATACGTGCAGATTCCGCACGTTTGCAGCTATTACTATAGCCGGAACGTGCGGCATCCGCCTATAAAATTGCGCTTCGACTATTTCGCGGTAACAGAAGTCACCAGCACTCACATTATGGTGGGTCACTATATCGCCCTGAGGAAGGGACCCTGCACGGCCCCGAAACGTTGGCTCTATGACGCATGTGACGCATCAATAAAAGTGCTTATGCTTCTTTCACACTACAAGTGAGTGCTGGTGACTGCTATTATCGATTGGACTGTGGCACGGCGCCATCCGTGTCGTCACTTCGAGCACCAACAGTTATTTTATATGGTTTAAGCGCTGTATGGAGCGCAGGCGATTCACTAACGTTATTTTGACTATTTTGCTATTTTGCGGGGGGTGCGATTTCGTACCACACGGACGCCGCAATAGTCTGAACAATGCACATTGCAAAAATATGCGCGAAAAAACAGCCCGCGTGTGAATGGAGCCTTAGACTGGTTCCTGGAGCCTCTCTGCCCCTCTATTTCAGCGGTCTTAGGTCCTGTGAGTCATCACGTCCTTTACAGTGTATAGGTCATGAGGGTGCCAAAGAACATACCATTGCTGGAGCGGAGACAGGGTGCAGGGACCGATAGCCAGCCAGCTCCGAAGTACAGGTGAGTATAACTTTATTTTTACACCCTAGACAAAAACGAGCACTTAACTCTTGAAGTGCGGGCTTGCACCACTGCAAGGGTTAAGAATATGTTGCCCGGAGGTCGTTCTTCTTTAACTTACCAGCAACCACGCAAAACTAAAGTATTTTTTGGCGCATTTCTTGGCTACCTTCTCCATTCTTATAAATGACCCTCTATCGTTTAGCCATCGACATTGCACAGAGTTCCATCCACCTTTGTAAATAAATGTAATAAAAGTATTCTCCAGGAAAATAACTTTTATGTTTATTTCCCCGGTGAGTTGCAGAAAATAGATTGCAGTGAGCTATTTTTCTGGATATGGCTTTTTCTCTCTTATACTCATTGTAATAAGAATTGATGTCTAACGATAACGATATAAATGAAAGGGGGACCAGAGGTAATTGGAATACAGTATACTACACCTAATATTAATATATACAGTATATATACAATATTGATTTAACATTAATATATAATATTAATACAATAGTAATATATACTAACATATATATATTTGGGGCGGCTGGTGAATGTCCATTAATTCGCATCTCGCAGCAATAGCAGAAAAGAAAAAAAAAACTATAAAGCAATACATATAATATTATGAGAACAGCAAAGAGCACGGCCGCTCGGTGGCCGAGGAAGAGTCATTATCGCCTGACAGCGCTCTGCTCAAGGGAAAGAGTTACCGACCACAGGACGCGTAAAGACCTGCAGAAAATCGCTGCTCAAGGACGCTGGCTAAAATGGAAGACAAAATAAACATGTATAAAATATGGCAATCACTGTGGTATTAGGAGAAAGAACATTCCACAGGGCCAAAAAGGAAACATTTTAAAGGGGTTGTAAAGTCAGCCTTGGTTTATGACCTGTTCACATTTATTGCCTAACGTTTTAGCACCCCAACGCACTGTCACAGCGGCAGGCCAAGCATTTGCTCATGTTGTGCATCTCGGTGCACTGCATTAAAAAAAATAGGTCATGATAATGAATGAGGTGGCTTAATACAATATACGTTAAAGGGTCATTCCAATTTTCCAGGCACATTTGGGAAAATGGAATTACCCCCACCAATCTGCCACCTGCCTGCCATCCACCACTACTTTTACCTGTCAATGAACACTCCTTCCACTCCGCGGCTGCCAGTGTAGGACCCATACACTGTACACAGCAGCACAACCCTGCAGTCTTTTTTTTACATTCGCCTGACCACACTGACCAATGAGAAGCGCTTCGGACCATGCTGACCATTGCGACCAGAATTTAAAATACAGAGTGCAAGGCTGTACTGCTGTGTATGGTTTATGGGTCCTACACCAACAGCATGGAGGGGAAGGAGCATTTGTTGATAGGTAACAGCAACGGAGGGAGGAGGGGACAGATTGTTAGGTATAATTCCATTTTCCCAAATTCGCCTGGGAAAATGGAATTACCCTTTAAGGGCTGAAAGACATCTTTGTGATTGGATGTGCTATGAGAGTTAGCGTGTTGTGATGCTATTCATCTTGACTGGCACCCCAAAGCACTAAGCACATACATTACATGGCACCACATCTTGCGTTGTGGGGTGCTGTGATGGAAAAAAATGAAGCATATCGGTTTCCTATGCGATGGCAGGCCATTCAAAGTGCGTGGGCTGTTTCAATGGTTGACATGTGACACGAGGTGTGTTAAGCAATGCATAGAAGCGTGTGTGAATGGGTCCTTACAACAAACAGTGTGAATGGGCACTTACACTTTAAAAACCCCCAGGGTGCTAAAGGATCCTTCTAAGTGTGGGGTGTGTAAAAACACCACCCCGATGTGCTGAAGATGACCCCCAGTGTGCAATAGCACTATCATTCTCTGTCAATGTTACTCCCCACACCCATAAATGTTACCCCCCCCCCATAGCGATAAACGTATCCATCCCACTGGACGATGTAAGGCCCCATTCACACTTGCCATGTGCGTAAATGTGGGCAATATTGTGTCCTAAATGTGACAAACAAAGGGGAGTCTCTCTTCAATCCAAGGAGGAATCATGTTTATATACATTGGGGTGGTCCTTCAGGGGTGCTGTTTCCGCACACCACATGCTCCAGCAGCACCTTAGGCCCCATTCACACTTGCCGTGCACGTTCACTCACGAAGCGTTTTGGTGTATTTATCGTGCATTAGCATAAGGAAGTCTATTCACTTCAATGGGCTGCCCCACACACAAACATGGCAAAGAAACTCATGCAGCTGTTTGAGCGGTGAGCTCTGCGTGTTTTCACACATTTGTTGTGTGTTTTTGTGCACACCAAAATGCAAACGTGTGAAAAACACGCCAAGCTTGCGGCGCAAACCATTGTATGAGCTTCTATGCTGCATGTATTACAAATACAGCAGCCCATTGAAATGAATGGGCTGCCTTATGTGCAACAAACCCACAAAAATGTTATGCAAGTGAACATGAGTGGCAAGTGTGAATGGGGCCTAAGGTGCTGAAAGGGCTTATGGTGTGCAGAAACATCACCCCTAAAAGGCCACCCCAATGTACATAACACAACCCTTCCTTGGATTTCAGAAAGACTTCCTCGGCGTGCAGAAAGATTCCACTTCCCAGAACGTCCTTCTTCTTAATGTGTGGAGGGAACGTATTATTTTTGTAACCACTACAGTTCCATGTCAACACATTTTTCTGCGTTTGACAAATGTAGTAAAAAATGTCACCACGGATGTCTTGCTCCACGTTCTGCTTTTTTATAATAGCAAATGTGTGCAGATTAGAAAAATAATAGATGACTGTTAAGTGAAATCTAATCATAGTTCAGTCATCCATAAGAATTGAATTACTTTTTTTTTTCTTTAACCCTAATTTGATTCCAGCTTCAACTTAATCAAAACCCTGATACAATTTTCACGAATAGGAGCTGAAGTGAGAGCTTAAAGGGCCAGGGACGGCCGTGGCCAAGGAGAAAGTTGAATTTGAAGCGAGAGAGTTTTAGTGCCTGGCGGGTACGTTAAGTGTTGGGGTTAGGTTAGGTAAAAGGGAATCTATACTTTGACCTCTCAGCACTTCCCCCTAGAGGAATAACTTCAGTATTATATCTGAATCTACGGCATACAACTCTGCCATCCTGGCTAGACTCAGACATTTTCCTCTGCCTGCTGCCACAATATATATATACTGCCTTGCCGGAAAAAAAAATCACTACCTGGATTTCGGGTACTGTTGGGGTTGCTTCGATTGGTCAGGTCTAGGTACAGCAATGTTATGTCCCCCAAAAATGAGGCCAGCTGTCTACCTGAATACATTGAATGACCAGGTTTTTCCATCAATGGATTTTTTCTCCCCTGATGACACATTGGACATACTCCAAGATGACAATGCCAGGATTCATCGGGCTCAGATTGTGAAAGAGTGGTTCAGGGAGGATGAGACATCATTTTCACAGATGGATTGGCCACCACCGAGTCCAGACCTTAACCCCATTGAGAATCTTTGGGTTGTGTTGAAGACTTTACACAGTGGTCCGACTCTCCCATCATCACTACGAGTTCATGGTTAAAAACTAATACAACCCTGATGGAAATAAATATTGTGACATTGCATAAGCTTATCGGAACGATGCCACAGCGAATGTGTGCATGGAATGCAAAGCTAAAGGCGGTCAAATGAAATATTAGAGTGAGTATATATCTTCTTGTTTAGCTTTGTTCTTCCACCTGAAGCGTGAGGAAAGTCTTGTGCACCGTACAAGTCACTGGAGTCATAGCTAAACCCAGGCAGGGGATTCTCAGTGTGGCATAGCTGATTGGCCCGTTGCTGTCACATGGCATGAGTCCCATGTCACTCTATACCCAGAAGTACTGTATCAGGTGCTTTTTTCAGCTCCTAGTGCTGAACAAATGACTAGACTTGTGCGCCGTCCAAAAAATCGTTCCGTTTCGGAATATCCGTTATTTCGTAATTCGTGTCCGAAACTCAATTCGGATTCGTACGAAACACGAATTTTCGTTAGTTTCGGCACATTTTTTCGTAACTTTACGAACATTCGTTAAGATGAAGTCAAAAAGCAAAATACCTTTGTTAATATTGGGGTTGATGAGGTTTTTTTTTATCTTTGTTAATATATTAACAAAGGTATTTTGCTTTTTAACTTCAATATAATGAATGTTCGTAACGGAACGAAATTCCGTCAACGGAATTTCGTATTTCCTGCCTGTGTATTGTAATGCAACTCTCAGCAGCAGCGGATCCGTATTGCGTATTTCGGATAAAAAAAAAAGTCTTGTCATGTTGTTCAACCTCATTTACAGGGGTAATATTAGTTCCCGTTTCAAAGAAATTCGGATGCGGAAATGGAATTTCGTATTTCGGATATAATTCGGAAACTGCAATTAGGATTTCGGATGCTTCCGAATTTACGAATTACAGGAAAATTCGTACGAATTTCGATTCGTAACTAAACGAATCGCACATGTCTACAAATGACAGGGCCGGATTAGGAGCATCATTGGCCTGGTGCTGTCAGTCGGACAGGAAGCAGCAAAGGCGGCTTTCTAATTAGGTGGCCCCGTGAGGCCCCAGTGATTAGAGAGCCGTCGGCACCTCTACCTGATTGTGTTCAGCCCAGGCGGCCTGGATTGCCATTGGGTGATCCAGGCCTATTTTCAGTGGTGGGCCTGGAGCTGGCACTCCAGTAGCCCCTATGTTAATCTAGCCCTGACAAGGCAGCAAAGCAAAGGTATATTTATGCTACTGAGAATGGGAAAATGAAAGCTAATCTGTCACTGTGCCCTAAATGAGCAAAGCACAGGGTTGCTTTAACGGTAGGTGCTTGTTTTAACCCTTTCCATGCCTGGCACTGGCTCCTAATTTGGACCATTTTTGCTATTGGTGCAATTATTAACTTGCTCATAGTTTGTAACCCCCCCCCCAAAAAAAATTCGGAAACATAGGTTGTGTAGAATGAATAGATGGAGTTATTGATTTTGTACGTTCTGTGATAATTGCGCAAATGTTTATGAATATTTTTGCTAAAATCCAAAATTCAGTATAAGGACGCATAAATCAGTAAATGTATAAGTAGTCAATAATTCAATATACGAAGACACCACACCCCCTCAGTTCAACATCCACATCCACAACTAGAACAAATTAGATTTTTAAGGTGTCAGAATAAAGGATATATTATAATATCCTATAATAATATATCTATATATCTATATTGATACATATTAAAATGTCCAAACACGTCAGTTTTATTTATACTCATCATACAAATGCATACATATGGAGAAGGGACATAATGCTCATTGAGCCACGGATCATTTATGCCTCCACTTGGGTTAATCTAATTTAAGCCCATCCGTGTGCCAGAGCCAGCCATCAATTGATCAATTAGACCTTCCCAGTGTTGTACATCATTACTTATAGAAAATGGAATTCAGCAATTTGTGAAATGTGGGCGCACTTGTGTACTGCATTTTGCCAAACTTGGTCTGACCCTTCAGACAATATGAGGATGGTATCTATAATGACACAAACAACAGAGGAGAAGTCGTATACAATAAACATACTCTCATTTGCATCAACCTTATTTATAATATGGTAACACTTCACAGAGTATCATGAGGCCTGCTGCTTTTGAGAAGCACCGCCAGCAGTGTAATATGGTTTTTTCCAACCCCTGTAGCTGTCACTTATTCTGGACAGCATGGTCTGCATGTACATGCGAAGAAAAATATAGGCTGAGGCCCTTGAAAAAAAAAAATATGCTGAATGCTATCATTGGATATTAACCCCATACTGTTACCAGTGTACAATATGTTCTGCTATAGGAGCCTTTAGTCATTTATTACAGAGGCCAGATTATGGCCCAGGGATAAGTGAATCTGCCTGATTTGGTTTGCGAATAGTTTTGCCTAGTCTTGGCCAAAGTTCAAATTTGGTGAACTTTGCAAGGAACCCCATTGAAGTCTATGGGGGAGGGCAAATCTTTTTTTCAAATTCTGGCCAGTTATAGGGCTAATAAGCAAGTGTTGTCAAACAAGAAGCATTGGATGCTGGGCATTGCTATGGAGGTAAATAAAAAAAAATTAAAAAAAATTAGTAAACAGTATCTTGTCTATACAGAATTGTTAGTTCTCCCTAATGCCTCCAAAATACACTGACAATATGGCTGCTGTGAGCCCGCTCTTTAATAGAAGGGGGCTGGATCACCCAGCTTCAAAATATTGATTGGTGTGACCAGGCTAAAAGGCTATGCATGGCTTTTTAGGTTCTTCCTTATTTCTGGCAATTAACCTGTGAACTTCGCAAATCCCTGGGATTAGCAGCGAACCCATGGTACTGTCGACCCCGAACCTCATCTCTAGTCAAGGCATATGGTCAAAATGTTTTTATCAGCCTAGTTATGGAGGCGAAAGCCCAGCTCGGAGAATAGACACATTTGATGCTCAGCATTGCTTCTTTTTACCCTCATTCTAAACTAGGGATGCACCGATACCGATACTAGTATCGGTATCGGTGCCGATACCGAGCATTTGGGTGAGTACTCATACTCGCCCAAATGCTCCGATATCTAGCACGAGTACTTTCTGTATCAGGTAGCCGGGCAGCACATCATTACACGCTGCCCGGTTTCCTGATTGGCCAGGAAACGGCTCCATGCTCTCTCGTCACTCGTGATGAGAGAGCATGGAGCCGACTTCCCGGCCAATCAGGAAGCCGGGTAGCGTGCAATGAGGCGCTGCCCGGCTTCCCAATTGGTCAGGAAGCTAGGAAATCCGGAAGCCGGGCGCTGTGTAATGACGCAGCGCCCGGCATTCTGATTGGCCGGGAAGCCGGCGTCATGCTCCCTCATCATCTCATGAATCATAATATTAAGAAAGTGACCTTAAAGCATTAGTTTGTATTGCTTTAGAAAAAATGTGACCTGTCCCTCTAAGAAAAAGTAATTGGGTAATTGGTAATTGGAAAAAGTAATTGGTAAAAGGTCATTGGTATCTGCGAGTACTTGATCAAAAGTATCGGTACTCGTACTCGCTCTTAAAAAAGTGGTATCGGTACATCCCTATTCTAAACCCTACATGGCCAAATGGGCTAAATCCTTACAAGCAACTCTCAAATCTTTGACCTCATTTGCCATTATATCATTGTCTACCCTAAGACCATTAAAGCGGCATGGACAGGGACAATGATAGGTTAAAACCCAACTCCGGG
>NW_017306299.1:1701719-1707541 GCF_000935625.1 Nanorana parkeri
CCTTGCAGTTGTAGCCCCTCCCTCCCCCCCAAAATCCCACATACACACACACAAACACTACAAATGCTAGAGGGCAGAAGAAGAGGCTATATTTCTTACTTTTCACTTCTCCCTAATTAAAGAAGGTCTGGTCTAAGCCCACACAAAGAAAAAAAGTAGGGGTCCCCCGCCTTCATTTAAGAGTCACCCCCTTTCACACTAGTGCCCCTCTTGGCATCTCTTCCACATCAGGGTCCTTCCAGCTCTTTGTAAATGTTAGCTATATCAACCTACGACCTATCATACTTCGGAAAGGGACAAATTATTTTATTTGGCATGCCAAGCAATCCACCCTGCTAGGGAAACACAACACGGTAATTAGTGTGTACAAGCTGCTGGCCGCGGAGAGCGCAACTTATGAAAAAAATGGTATTTATAGAAAACAAGTGAATTAACGCATCGGCGAGGAAGACATGGAGAGTTCTAATACTTCTCTCTCATTGTTCCCACAAAAAGAGGATTTAATTCTTCGATTGATATTGTTATTAACACGGCGCATTTGCATAAACAGCATCTGTTCCAAAGCGATCATCTGACAGTATTTCATCCCAGCAAATCACAGAGGAAAGATGTGGGAGGACAAATTATCCGTCTCGCTTTAAAATGACAATATGCGCAGCATAAACTCATCTCCCATTTTTTCTCCAAATTGTCAGTTTCTATCTCCATTTTTTTGACAGCTTTTCAGGAACCGATAAGAAGGAAAACAAAATATGTAATTAACCTTCATACAAATAATGAGGTCAGTAGATATTTGTATTATGGTTTTACTGGAATATAGAACTTTTTTACAATTTTGGATAGAGTAGAAAGGATTAGGACCTCTGTCAGGTTTTTATTGCTGTCTGTGTCTCTGATGGGGAGATTCGCCATCTTATTTGCTCTGGTGACCATGGCCTCTGATACAGAAAGTGATGGGAAATCCAGAAATTGTCACCAGAACAGGAATAAATAAGAAATCTTGCTTTGTGGACCGCTATCTAAGAGAGGAATTCCCCTGTCTTTGGACAGATTTCCTCTCATTTCCTGTTGAGTCTCTGAGACAGGAAGTGAAAGGAAAGTTCCCCAATGGGACATAAACAGCACAAAAAAAAGATCTGGCAGGTGTTTTGAAACCCTTTGCTACTCCATCCAACACTGGACATTTTTTTGTTCTACATACACTTTAAGGTTAGCCAAAGACGTGGAATGCCGATCATTTCATAAAATGATCACTAGGGACTAACATGAATGTCTGTGAAGAGGCCATTTATGTTAAAAATGGGGAAGCCAAGCTTGAATAGAGGTGGGGGGGGGTGGGGGGGAGACATCTATTGTCTGCCACATACAATTCTGTTTTAACACCTCTCTCTGGGCAGGTTATTAACACCTTCTAAACCCCAATTATGCAAACGCAATCAACACCTGGTTGCGACTAACAGATTATGTGGATTGGAGCAACATTCACCATATTTATTCCCAGAGAATTTTTGTGCAAGTCATTCTGAATTGAGAAAGCTGGTTGGATGACCACTGAAACGTCTTCAAGAAAAAATACAGCAAGTCCAGTTGCCTTGACTTCTTTTTTACAGCTATGACTAACTTGAATGTTTATGCACTGGGAAGACATCAATGGCTATGGTTTAATTATAACTACTGGTGTTGGGGATCCTGAAACATGCACAATTGGTCAAAGGGCGCTGATTACAGACAGTTTCCAGCTACAACTGCCGACACTATAGACGGAAAAAAAATGTAGGTGCTGGTTGAGCTATTGCAGGGATAGGCAACTTAAGATACGGGTGCATGGACGGTCATACAATGTAATTTTTAGTGGCACCAGAAAGATCATCACTTGGCAGGCTCAGACTGGCCCATTGGAGGATTGTTCGGTAAGCCCCTGCTTCCTACAAATACAGCACCACTGTCATATGCTATAACTGCCACCTCACTAGGCTATCAGTTACAAAGCCAGGCCTGTTGTTTTGTGCCAGCAGCCCACCCATCCCTATAATGTTTCAGAGAAACCCACCAGATGTTATTGACATTCAGTTCCCTGCCGTCCATTCACTACCATTGTAGGTTAGCCAGCAGTTGTAGATATCATTTAGTGAAGAAGCCTGCCTACCCATTCTCATCCTCTTCTTAGTGGAACCACCAGTTGCATCAGGTATGAATGTAAAACCCCTGCCTTTCTATTGGTGCAGAAATTGGGCTGATCTGATATCTAAAGGTGCAGGAATTTGCGCTGATCTGAGGTCTGTAGGTGCAGGGATTGGGGCTGATCTAGGGTCTGAAGGTGTAGGAATTGAGGCTGCTCTGGGGTCTAAATGTGCAGGATGTGGAGCTGATCTGAGGTCTGAAGGTGCAGGAATTGGGGCTGATCTGAGGTCTGAAGGTGCAGGAATTGGGGCTGATCTAAGGTATGAAGGTGCACGGATTGGGCTGGTCTAAGGTCTGAAGGTGCAGGATGTGGAGATGATCTGAGGTCTGCAGGTGCAGCAATTGGGGCTAATCTGAGGTCTGAAGGTGCAAGTATTGGGGCTGATCTGAGATCTAAAGGAGCAAGAATTAGGGCTGATCTGGGTTCTGAAGGTTCAGGAATTGGGATGGATTTGAGGGCTGAAGGTGCAGGAATTGGGGCTGATCTGAGGTCTGAAGGTGCAGGAATTGGGGCTGATCTGAGGTCTGAAGGTGCAGGACTTGGGGATGATTTCAGGTCTGAAGGTTTCCGAAATTGGGGCTGATCTGAAGTCTGAAGGTGCAGCAATTAGGGCTGACCTGAGTTTTATGGCACTCTAATGCAGGAATTGGGGCTGATCTGAGGTCTGAAGGTGCAGGACTTGGGGATGATTTCAGGTCTGAAGGTTTCCGAAATTGGGGCTGATCTGAAGTCTGAAGGTGCAGCAATTAGGGCTGACCTGAGTTTTATGGCACTCTAATGTTCACTGGCATGCCTATGGTAGTCCAATGCTTCTAAAGTGACACATACTGTGGAAAAGGTTGCTGACCCCTGAACTATTGCATATCAAACCTCCCAGCTTGCAGTTTGTTTGTGGCTCGATACCACCTGATAAAAGGCATTCGAAAGAAAAAATACATTTTTACGGCAGAGATTTCAGACTAAAAGACAGATTTTTTACACTTAAATAAGCAGTTGATGAAAAATGTATATATTTTAAGCGTGAATTACAAGTTCGACAACCCCCACCGGGTATGTAATCCGGGAACAATTCACGGAGATCTGCTTGGGAAATTATGTAATATTTACATCCGAGCAGACCGAAATATAATAAAATGCGAGTCAGATTTATACGTCCCCCGTGCGCTATAAATTTCTTCCCGCTCTGTTAATGAAATGTAACAGAGCTTGTGTTGTTTTTGCTTCTTACATCGGCAAAGTAAGTAATCCGAGCAATTACGAGAGGCGTACAATTACAGACTCAGATGCATAAGTGATGCGTTTGCTGCTGTTGCATAGGAGGGTGGAGGTCGCTATGAGTAATATCAAAGCAGGATTTTTCTTGGAATTGATCACTGTAGCACTGGTATTCTGTATATAGGGGTGGATGTACCAAACCCTTGGATCTCAACTGGTGAGTCGCGACCCTGTGTTCACTGGGTCACCGCATGCCTTCCACTTTTGTAGGTGAGAGGCTACTCAGCCTCCCCTAGCACAGCACTGTCAGATCTCAGGCCAATCAGCCATTCACAATATGCTGCCCGGCGCCGAGTGTCAGCTTGAGGTGAGGTGGGATGGGGGTTTGGCCGTGAGGGAGTTCCATCCATATGTGCATTGCTTACAGCTCCCTTGCGTGCCATGTAGAGGTGCCTGGACCAGAGTGATGTCACATTCTGGCTCCCGCCACCTCTACAAAGCATGCAAGGGAGCTGTACAAGCAATGCACATATGGATAGCGCTCTGTCACAGCACGCCTGCCCACACTGGACCCCAAGCTGAGAATCCACTCCAGTTCTCGGAAGATAGAGAGACTGGGTGGATCTTAAAAAAAAAAAAAGTGTGTGAGATTGTGCCTGTCAGTGTTTTTGAGGGCCCGTTCACACTAGTACAGTGCACTAATCGCACTTACCGCGCATTCTGGTTGCGGAGGTGTATTCCCATTCATTTGAATGGCACCACAAACGCACCTCCCACCCACAGTTTGATTGCCGGCATCGGAACGCTCTGTACCACAATGCCATGGGTTCCATTGCAGTGCAACTTGGGTCGCCACTTAATGACCAAGGACAAATGCGGGTCCTGAGGTTGCACCGGTTAAGAACCACTGTACTAAACGATAGACATGTGCGATTCGGTTCGTTCCGAAATTCGTTTTGGACGAATTTTCGGAAATTCGGAGATTCGGATGCATCCGAATTCCGAATTACAGCTAAGACGAATGCAAACGAATCCGAAATTCCCGATTTCCCGAAATTCGTTATTGGAATTATTTTTTTTTTTCAAAACGAAACTAAACTAAACTAATTTTTTGCTGGTGCACATGTCTACTAAACGATTAGATGCTTTTTACTTAGCAAAGCCAATGTTGGTAAATAGGGGAACCTTTGTTCATTTTTAATACCCAATGGGAGCCTTGCTTTACGCAGTAAGTATCTTTCATATTTTTGTGTGATTTGCACGGAGTGTTCCTTCAAATCTGAGGGTGCCTAAGCGCCAGTTGGTCTGACTTTGACCCCGTGGTGTTCCTGCAGTCTGTTTCAAAGGAGTTAAAGCAGAACTACTTTTTTAGTATGCCCTGAAACAGCAGAAGAAACAAAGCACCTCTTGCTGCAATATTGAGCTTCAGTTTAAAGCTGCCCCATGCAGTAATTTCTTTCTGCCACAAGATGTCACTAGTCTTTTCGGTTGAATGGCAGCCAGTCCACAAAGGTCTTCCTATAACTGTATCGTTTTGGAGGAATTGGCAATTTAAAGCAGAACTCTGTGCAAAACTTATATTAAAGGAGAACTATGGGGTCAGTGCTTTTCCCCATAGTTCTCCTTAGGGCAACGGGAGGACACAAACTAGCGTCCTCCCGTTACCCTAAGCTCAGTATACCACGAGCTACAGCTCGCTGTATACTGAGACGCCGCAGCCGGAGCGGATCCCGAGGTAGATGACGGGATCCGCCCAGCTGCGTGAGTGACAGCTGGCTCTGCCTATCTAGAGGCAGAGCCAGCTGTACCCGCCCCCTCCGCCGTCCGTTCCGCCAGTCAGCGCTGCCAGATCGGAGCAGAATCCAGCCCCTCCCCCTGTCACGGCAGAGAGCCGTGACAAGATCGAGAGGTGAGCGAACCTGGTATGTGTTCGCTCACCTCCCGATCTACTGAGCCGACCTGTGACAGTCTCATTGTCACAGGTCGGCTAGAACTATGAGGTGAGTGGAAATCACTCATCTCATAGTTCTCCTTTAACCTTTGCAGTGGTGTTACCCCCGCACTGCAAGGGTTAACTGCTCGTTTTGGTCGAAGGAGGAAAATCAAGTTATACTCATCTGACCCTCGGAGCTAACTTGCTCTTAGACCGGTCCTTACAACCTTTCTCCCCCTCCGCTGCAGAAGTCTAAGGTCCCTGAGTCATCATGTCCAATACACTGTGTATAGGTCGTGAGGAGGCCGAGGGACATACCATTGCTACAGGAGGAAAGAGGCTGGAGCGAGAGCTCTGACACCCAGCCAGCTCCAAGGATTGAGTGATAATAACTTACTCTCCTCCCCAGACCAAAGTGGGTACTTACCCCTTTTAGTGTGGGGGTAGCCGCACTGCAGGGCTTAATACAAGTTTTGCCTGGCGTTCTTCTAG
>NW_017306299.1:1707561-1732923 GCF_000935625.1 Nanorana parkeri
TGCAAATATTACTACATTTGTTTCCTGGAGTTCTTCTTTAAGTGAATTGAGAATTTCCTGGAAGTCACTTGGGAAATGTTAGATTTTATTGGGCATTGTACACTACCCATGCCAGTTATAGGGGGCTACTATTCATTTCTAAGTGTTGTATTTGGTGTATGCCCTTTAAAAACAGATTAGGCGATCATGCCATGTGTATTGGGTAAGGCCAATGCCCTTAGGCTGGGTCAGACCCAGAGACTGCTCAGTGTTAATCAGAGGGGATAGAAATCCAGCAATTGCCGGTATCCTTCCCTATCACAAAGCCCCATTTTTCACCAGTATTTGCCTACATCACTCACCTTCTGCTCCCCACCTCTCTCTATATCTATCTCTCTCTATATACAGTATATACAGTCAGTGGAGTATTTAGGTTTTGCGCTGCCCTAGGCAAGACTGCACTCTTTGCCCCACCCCTTTAAATTTGCCCCACCCCTTCCTGTTTAAGACATTTTGAGTAACCTGTCAGTCGCTGGATACAGTGTGCACACGGTATCCAGCTTCTGACAGGTTGCGTTTGTAGCGTAGCTGGGAAGCCGGGGTCTCAGGTGGGATTTAAAGGATATCTTGTGGGCAGCCTGAGACCCTGACAAACTCTCCATAGACCCACAGAACCCAGCTGGGACCCCGCAAAGATCCTGGAAGACCCCACGCAGCTCACCATAGACCCTGCATAGCCCATAGATCCTGCCTGTTTCTGTGTGGCCCGGCTCGCCGCACCGATTTGGTGATATTACTTATTAGTTTTTGAACTGTGAAGTCATAGGGCTAGCACTGTGAAAAGGCCAAAAAGGGGGTACAAGGGCAAGTTTCTGAAAGTCAGATTTGTGGGGTCTTTAAGAAAAATCGGATTTTCATAATGACAGACAAAACTTTCCTGGGGATTAGAAATAACATATGTTTCTCTGGAAGTAAAGAATATAACCCCCCAGGGGGGGCTGACAACCTTCCATCAGCCACAAATAGAATAATGTAAATGTCGCCCATCCGGTAACCTGCGTCCCCTCCATTTTGTGATGTGCGGAGGAAAGACGTCACTCGACAGCTCACCAACACATCAAAGCAGATGGTGCGTCTCGGCTCCCTGTCTCATCGCTGCGTCCTGGAGGGCCGACAAATACGCAGCGCCATCTGATGTGGGCTCTGCGAAGCATTGAACGTAAACATCAAATGGATCGAGCAATGAACAGCGCAGCATCTTTTTTTTCCCTTTCTTTCTTTTACCTAAAAGCTTTCTAATGACTTTTATAAACAATAGAGAAGGCGCACTGCTGGGTTCTGACGACGAGGACAAAATGACACAGATTTAGAATTTGTGTTTAAATTGAGCTTAAAAGGAGCTTTGAACGCCAGGCCAGAAATCTCCCCAATTACTCCCGCTGAAGGATGATGACAGTTAAAGAGTACCTGTACTGTAGAGGAAACATATTACCATGATGGACATGGTATGATAGAGATGGGTATGATAGGTATGATAGAGATGGGTATGATAGAGATGGTATGATGGACATGATATGATAGAGATGGGTATGATAAGTATGATAGAGATGGGTATGATGGAGATGAGTATGATGGAGTTGGGTATGATGTAGTTGGGTATGATGGAGATGGGTGTGATGGAGATGGGTGTGATAGAGATGGGTATGATGGAGATGGGTATGATGGAGATGGGTATGATGGAGATGGGTGTGATAGAGATGGGTGTGATAGAGATGGGTATGATGGAGATGGTATGATGGAGATGGGTGTGATAGAGATGACTATGATGGAGATGGTATGATGGAGATGGGCATGATGGAGATGGTATGATAAAGATGGGTATGATGGAGATGAGTATGATGGAGTTGGGTATGATGTAGTTGGGTATGATGGAGATGGGTGTGATGGAGATGGGTGTGATAGAGATGGGTATGATGGAGATGGGTATGATGGAGATGGGTATGATGGAGATGGGTGTGATAGAGATGGGTATGATGGAGATGGTATGATGGAGATGGGTGTGATAGAGATGACTATGATGGAGATGGTATGATGGAGATGGGCATGATGGAGATGGTATGATAAAGATGGGTATGATGGAGATGAGTATGATGGAGTTGGGTATGATGGAGATGAGTATGATGGATTTGGGTGTGATGGAGATGGGTATGATGGAGATGGGTGTGATGGAAATGAGTATGATAGAGATGTGTATGATGGAAATGAGTATGATAGAGATGTGTATGATGGAGATGGCTATGATGGAGATGGGTAAGGTGGAGATGGGTAAGATGGAGATGGGTAAGATGGAGATGGGTATGATGGAGATGGGTATGATGGAGATGGGTGTGATGGAAATGAGAATGATGGAGATGGGTATGATGGAGATGGGTAAGATGGAGATGGGTATGATGGAGATGGGTATGATGGAGATGGGTAAGGTGGAGATGGGTGTAATGTAAATGAGAATGATGGAGTTAGTAGAAGTGGCCACTGTGAGAAGAATGGGGCGGGGAAGAAAAAAAAAAGTAATTAAAAGATAAATAATAATTAAAAAAATATCTATCTATAGCTATATATAAATATACAGTGTATGGCGCATGTATAAGATGTCAGTTTGATGTGAATGATATATCAATGTGCTCATGTTTTAAAAAAACAGTAAGATGGTACATGTACATTAAAGCAACCATATTTGCTAATTACAGAGATCACAGCACTCCCCCTGCCAATGCCTTCATCTGCTTTTCTCCTCAGAAGGACAGCACCATCTTTGTTCTGGCATCACCCAGGATCCTCGTCTACTTCCTGGGCTGAGATGTTGGCTCAGAGACGACACAATCATGTAAATCCCAGTGTCTTTGCAGTTCTTGGATGTGATCACAAATGTCTGACACAGATCCGCCCCGGCTGCATCCTCTCATCTTGTGATTTGCAACAAAATGACAATGTTGCATTCTGATCACTGGGGGAGAGGAGACTGAGGAAATGCTCCCTCCTGCCTGCAGCAGACTGATGACATCATCTTAGCTTAGGCCAAGTCAATGACTGGAATCATAGGACGACTTTCTAATGATAAAAGTTGGAACTTTTTATATATATATATATATACTGGTATATATTTAACTGATAACAGTGCAGCGCAGGCAATCATCAGCTCACAATGTGATATGAAGGCCTCATTCACATGAGAAAAGGCCGGCACATACAGCTCCGTTCTGCGTGCCGTATTGATCAGCTCCCGGGAAGGACAGGTGCAGCGTGTGATTAGTACTTAGCCCCTGTCCTTCTCTATGGGAGTACACGGCCAATACGCCGCCCTACGCTCACCCCAAGTGCAAGTCCGTACGGGTGTCCCAACTCAGACAGAATCCATCCTGTCAGCGTACGTGCGCTTGGGGTGAGCGTAGGGCGGCGTATGGCCTCGTACTCCCATAGAGAAGGACAGGGGCTGTGTACTAATCATACGCAGCACCTGCCCTTCCCGGGAGCTGCCCGATAGGGCCGTGCACGCAGCACGGAGCCGTACCTGCCAGCTGATTCTCGTGTGAATGAGACCGAATGAAATGTATTCATGCAGCCTAAAATATCCACTTCATTGATTACAATGCAACTCAAAACACAGGTACACTTTTAATTGTCTCTCTCTGCCCTGTACTAGTGACTGCTATCTTTGCCACCACCCTACCCCCCGTTGGTATAATAACATGAAAATACCTCATATAGGATCATATGGAAACATTTAAGAATGTTTCAATCCATATTATTCCGGAAGAATCCTCCAATAGAGGACTGTTTACCTTGCGCTGTTTTAACCAATGTCACACTTTCTGTGATCTAATTAGTTTCCCCGAATAATGTGAATGTGCCTATTGAATGGGCAGACCCAGCCATTTGTATTATCTTCCTGAGGTTGATAATTTCACTTTTGGTAAGAGAAGGTATTCAAAGCCCAGACAGAAGAAAGGTTGGCTTATCTCCAGGAAATGTACATGATTATTTCCTTGCGCTGAAATTAAAGTCAACTCGGTGTATTGCTTATCACCGCGCTGTTCTCGGGGAGGCAGATAAGGAAAATTGCCTATTTTAGCAGTCATCCTGGCTTTGTTATTCAGTACAATTAATATTTCACATATCTCATACCTGGGAGCTGTGAATGGGTAATGTAGGAGTTATGTAGCTACAGGCGAGTCAAAATTGATTCAGTGGGAAAGTTGATCTGCTAATATTCAGAAATGTGTAGGATTGTGCATTCATCGCACGGCAGCGAGGGGTCTATAGTGAGGACTGCTGGGTACAGAATGGAGGGGGCTTGTTTGTGTGCACCCACAAGTAACCTTTACCCATAGCTACCAGCTATCCATCTTTAGAGGAAAATGTCAACTAACCATCTTCTAGGGGACGTGGTTCTCAACTGGTGGGTCGTGACCCAAAAGGGGGTCGCGACCCCGTGTCCAGTGGTACAGTAGAAAGGCATCATGGCACACTCACAAACCAGCATGTAAAACAACTTGTCTCACCACTAAGGACAATGACAGAGGTTTGGATACACGTCTTCTGCAAAGGATGTGTAAGCCGCACTGCCGCGCCAAGGCACCTCTTATAGTGCGGTCCTAACTCTAAACTATGAGAGTCTCCGTCTTGGAGCACATGGGGGCAGAAGATATCAAATTGGGTGCAGGCCTGTCAGGAGGACGCCCCACCTCCTTAAAGGTACAGAGACACACAAGGGATCCCGCACATCCCATTGGCAGCTGAGAAACCCCATGCGTCGCTGCACCAAATCGGTAAAGCAAAACAAACGACAAACGCACTCAACAATTTGTTACCAGTTATACAGTAAGGTGCACACGAAATGGGCTTTGAACAGTGGTACAGTAGAAAGGCATCATCATGAGTGTGCCATGATGCCTTTCTACTGTCCCACTGTTCAAAGCCCATTTCGTGTGCACCTTACTGTATAACTGGTAACAAATTGTTGAGTGCGTTTGTCGTTTGTTTTGCTTTCCCGTGTCCAGTGGGTCGCCAAATGCCTTCCACTTTTCTAGGTGAAAGGATCCTCAGCCTCCCCCTAGAGAAGCACTGTCAGTTCTCGCACCGAGCAGCCATTCAAAAATATGATGCCCAGTGCCGAGTGTCGACTTAAGGTGGGATGAGGTGGGGCTATGGCCACAAGGGAGCTCCATCCATACGTGCATTGCTTACAGCTCATCACATTCTGGCTCCCGACACCTCTACAGGGGTGCACAGGAGCTTTACAAGCAATACACATATGAATGGAGCTCCATCGCAGCACAGCAGCCGACACTGGACCTCAGGTTGAGGATCCACTCCAATTTCCGTAATGGCAACCCAAACGCACCTCCCACCCACAGTATGATTGCCTGCACCGGAAAGCGCAGTACCGCAACAAGGAACATTGCAGTGCAACTTGGATCGCAATTTAATGACCGAGGACAAATGTGGGTCCCGAGGTTACACAGGTTGAGAACCACTGCTCTAGGGAAAATCCTTTTCTCTCCCATCCCAAAGTAAATGGTCCTCTTTTACGGGGGTGGGCAACTCTGGCCCTTCAGCTGTTGAGGAACTACAAGTCCCATGAGGCCTTGCAAGACTGACAGTTACAGACATGACTCCCAGAGGCAGGGGCATGATGGGATTTGTATTTAAAGGAGAACTATGGGGTCAGGGCTTTTCCCCATAGTTCTCCTTAGGGTAACGGGAGGACACAAACTAGCGTCCTCCCGTTACCCTAAGCTCAGTATACCGCGAGCTACAGCTCGCGGTATACTGAGACGCCGCAGCTGGAGCGGATGCCGACATCGATGTCGAGATCCGCCCAGCTGCGTGAGTGACAGCTGGCTCTGCCTATCTAGAGGCAGAGCCACCTGTACCCGCCCCCTCTCCCATCTGATCCACCAGTCAGCGCTGGCGGATCGAAGCGCGGAATCCAGCCCCTCCCCTGTCACGACAAGAGAGCCGTGACAGGATCAAGAGGTGAGCGAACGCCGGTATTTGTTCGCTCACCTCCCGATCTACTGAGCCGACCTGTGACAGTCTCATTGTCACAGGTCGGCTAGAACTATGAGGTGAGTGAGAAGCACTCACCTCATAGTTCTCCTTTAAAGCACAGCAGGAGGAACAGAATTACCCACCCCTGCTCTTTTAGGTAAAGACTGCTGTAAGCTGTAAATAAATATACTTTAAAGTTTTATACAGTTACATAGTAGATCAGGTTGTAAAAACACACAGGTCCATCAAGTTCAACCTCTGTGTGTGAGTGTGGGTTTTATGTGTTTGATCCAGAGGAAGGCAAAGCAAAACAAAATAGGAGCTTTGGCCAATTTGCTGTAAGAGGGGAAACATTTTCTGTCCAGACCCTATACTGGTGATCGGATAAATGCCAGAATCAATCTCCTATTGGATTTAATAATTCTCATAACCATGTATATTATGCTTACTGAGGTAGACAGTGACTAAGGCAAAATATATCTTTTGCCAGATCCTATAGCTATAATTCTTTTAAGGTTAGCACAAAAAGAATGAAAGAAAACTTTACATTGACTAAATAAGGGGCCCCTTGCATCCCTATTTAATCTATACCCCCTACTACAAGCCTTTGATCAGTTGATCAACCTTTGATCAGTTGGTAACTTCCTACAATGGCCACAGTCTACAGTCTTCTTGATTCGGCATGACCAACTGACTCTGGGGCTTTTCTCCATAGGCCCCATTGATAAAGCCATCTTCCTTTAGGCCTGCAGGGACCATAAGTGTAAGGGTTACAGGAAGGTTTACAAAAAGGGTAAGGGTTAGTTTGAGGCTTACATAGAGTGTTAGTGTGAGGGTCTGTTTTGTGTGAGTGTTCAGTTTTAGGTTTTGTATTAGGGTTACAGGAAGGGTTAGTGTTAGATTTACAGAAAGGAATAGTGTTACACAGAGAATCAGTGGTAGATATACAAGAAGGGATAATATTAGGGTTAAAGTGAGGGTTAGTGTTAGGTTTGCAGAGAGAGGGGATGTTAAAGTTAAAGGGAATGTTACTATTAATGTTACAAGGAGAGGGTTAGTGTTAAGCTTCCAGAGAGGGTTAGATTAAGGATTCGTATAGTGTTACAACAGAGAGGGTTAGTGTCAAGGATAGTTAAAGGGTTACAGGATGTGTAAGTTTGAGGTTTAGTGCTCAGGTAGCAGGAAGGGTCAGTGTTAGGATAAGTGTTACTGTAGAGGTTACATGAAGGGTCAGTGTTAGGGTTAGTATTCAGCTTGTATAGAGGATTAGTGTAAGGATTAGTTTTAGTGTTAGGTTTTACTGTAGGGTGACAGAAGGGGTCAGATTGAGGATTAGTGTTAGAGATACAGAGAGATAGTGTTAGGGTTAAAAGCCAAGTCGGTGTGATGGCCACAAGGTGGTTTAGTGTGTTTGTTCATGTTAGGTATACACAGAGTGTTAGTGTTGAAGGAAAGGTCAGTGTAATGGTTATTGTTAGTGGTACAAGAAGCACTAAAAAATAATTCGATTTTATGAATGTTTTGAGTTATTCATATATTTCCTATTCAATGCAGCCTGTCGAATTGTTATTGCAAATGTTTTTGCTAAATACCTAGTGATGCTGCTATTTCCTGTTTCAAACATCTTGTGAAGCACAGAAGCAGATCTGTGTTGGGGTGGTCAGTTTGCATCTTTGGGATAATTCTAGGAGTAACAGGACGCAATGCCGACTTACCCCTAACTCCCATATCCAGTTTTGTGGCCCAGGCCCTGCTCTGTTGATTGTGTTTGTTGAGGTTGTTTGTTGTATAAGACATTGCCCTTTCCTTTAGCATGATCATGCAAAGAATGCAAACTGATCCATGTCTCAGCTTCAGGGGCATCCCAAGGTGGGGTGACACCGGATCGGGAGCTGGGTGACACTCCACCATGAAGTCATCGTGCATTTGTGTGACGTCATTGTGCACGCGTGTGATGACATCACGTGCTGTTACCTGCCGGCTGCCATCTTGGTGATGGATGCCGGCATAGAGAGGAGGGGACATTCACTCGGCGGGATAAAGTGTGCCGCCAGACCTCCTCCTCTCTTGATCAACTGTCGGGCTCTCGCTCCTTGAACAAGTGCCTGATTTTTCTAAGGGGGTGACACCAAAATGACTGTCAGTCATTTCGGCATCACCCCTCCAATGGTGTTAACTGTGTGCGGGCCGCACCCCCCTAGTGACGCCACTGCTCAGCTTAAAAACAATTGCCGGTATAATGGTTGAGTTTATAGTTTAAATATGTTCCAGCAATTACCATAATACCTTACCTACAAACAAGAAAGAAGAAAGGCCAGTTAGTTCTTAGCTGAAACTGGTACTTGCCTACTGTTTAACTAACTAATTGCAGAGGCTACAAAAGAGGTTGTGTTAGAAGAAGAGACAAAAACAAGATGGAAGAGAGAATTTCATGTATATACATTCTTTCACAACTGATAATGACTCTCAGCTGGAGCCTTGCTGTTAAAACTGTCACTTGTTGTAGCTAGTACAGCAGGTATGGGCTCATGTGTGCATGTTGTTATGTACTGCTACCATGTATTTTCATAGGGAGTCATTTGCCTTTTACATATTATGTACTGGTTCATTCAAACTTTCCCTGCTTTATGTGACGTCATACTATCCCTGCCTGCTTGCTAGAGCATGCGCCCCCTTCACTATATGTAAGAAGGACACACAGGGAGGAGGCACGGTCACGTGACCACCATTTTAAAAAGTGCACAACAATTTTTGATAGAAATAAATATACTTTGATTCAGCTAATACTATCTGATGTCTTATTATTGTCTTATATAGTACTGTGTTCACAAATACTTTAAGGGCTACCGTCATGGTAAGGTTTCCATAGAAGATCAGTGGAAGGGTTAGTGTTACAAGGAGTCGGTTCTAAGATCCTCCCGACACTAAAATCTAACCTAACATGTAGCAATGCAGCTTTTTTCTACTACTGATATTTGGAATTTTGAAATAAAATCATTGACATTTTTTTTTTCTTTTGCAGTGTGTTAAACAGAACACCTATGCACCTTATCCATGAAATAATTCTTGTGGATGACTTCAGCGATAACTGTAAGTTTGACTTCTTCATTGCTCATCTAAAAGGTTTCTAAAAAAATGAATCATGGTAAAGTGCTTTAATATTGAACGATTCTGCCACCGGCTCCTAGAAACATCTTGAAATTTTCAAACTTCTCATCAGCCATCACTGATACTTTGTAAATGCCAGTAATTGGCACAGCACAGCTTTAATGCACACTTCAATCTAAACTGAAAAGGAAGTCTCCTGATCTGTGCAGGAAACACAACCTACCTGGTCATGGCTTTAGCTGTTTAAGCAGGCATTGATGAAGTGCACTGGTCCATCCCACTTGCTTTTGGCTTTAATGCGATGACCTGGGATATCTTGGAGCTCCGTTGGAACTCTTGGAAGTTCCAAGCCACCTTACTAAAAAGTCTTTCGACCCTCTGCCAGGTTTTTATTTGAAAAGAGCCTTATTTTGTGTCCAGATCTTGGTTGTCAGACATAACTAAACTCATTAATTGTTGTATTAGTTGGTTTGCAATGTGTTAAACTGTCAGCAGTACAAATTGTTACATTTGCAGTTTTTGAATAGTGCAGTACAGCTGGCCTGGCTTAAAGTGGACATTTACCCTTATCTTTAAAATAACAACAAACACAGCTTTATAAATGTTTAGTAATGACAATCTATAAACACATACTTCTAGATCATTGCCGGGTTTGTATTCTTTGCATACCTTATTTCTCTTTTCTTCCCCAGTCTTCTGATAGTGGCCATGTTTACTAAGGGCAGATTACTAGCTCTTTTCTTACTTCCTGGCACATGTGACTAGACATGTGACCATGCACATAATCTCAGGGGAGGAAAATGCCTTTCCCTGAGATCTCCTGGTATTACAGATGAGATTCCCCAGCAATGCTCTGCTGATGACAAGGCAATCCCAGTTTGCATTGCTTTGGCAAACTGAAGTCATTTGCACTTTCAAAGCAGGAAGTGAATGCTTTGCAAGTGTAAGTATTTCACAACCACAGCATTTTACACCTGACATGTTCATGGTAATTTTAATCATCATACATAGAGGGATGCATTGGTAGAATTTGATTTTTGAGCTTAAAGGTTTGCTTAAAGTGTTAAAGAAACAACCTGATATCCATGGTTGAGAGTTTGCACTCATACTATTGTCACAGTCAGCTCAAACTTCCCTCTCTTTGTGAAACAAAGTCATTTTCCAAAGCATGCAAACATAAATTGGCACAGAAGAGGAAGGCATTGTTGAATGTTACTGCTGGGATGGAACCAAGCATCAATCATTTGGGCAGCAAGAGAGTAAGCAATGGAAACAAGTATTTATATGACCTGTATAGCAGTTCTGTCCTGGGGGACAGCTAGTGTGCCATGGCCCTTAATGTAATGCTGGGCATAGCGTTGGGCAGTCTGTGGCAATTTCAACCACTTTCAAATAATGGCTAAGCTGATCAAGTCAACCTTCCAGTAACAGTTTCTATCGAAACTGTAACACAATCAAGATCAATAATGCTAGGTATCTGTTCTGTTACTTTTGTGATTGTGTATAGCCATCAATGGAGTGAACCTTTTGGTTTCATAACAGCTTGGTTTTTGTACCGAAGGCACAAAGCTGAGAGCCTCCTGGTGCCAAAATGTATTGTACTAGTTGTGGCAGTGCAAGTCAATGCCACGGTGTAGTTTGGCAACTATGGCACCCAGGATTCTCAACCAGAGGGGCTAAGAGGGTCCAGAGTGTAAACCATTTTATAAGGAAGAACCTGTCTTTTCAGATTCTTCCAGGTTTTCAGAATTGTAAATGGGATCTGGAGCTCTGGAGATTTCTTAGAGCTCTGGGTGGAATAAAATCTCCAGTCCTGTGGCCAGGTGTTGCCAATGACCAGCCTGGGCTGATCAGGTGGCTGAGAGCAGCCTCATTAGGAGTCTGGACCAGAGCTCAGGGAGTTGTGTGTGCAGGAGGTACACAGCCACAAGCAAACTCAAGTGCCTTCTGGATGAATGTGGAACAGCCAGGGGAGGCTGGGAGAGGTCGGGAAGGTGGGTGACCCAAGAGACCTGTTGGACACACTGCTGAGAGAGCAGTATGAGTGCTCACGAGGGGTGAGCAGTGTGAGTATCACACAGAGATGTGCTGAGAGACGTGGAGCTGTGGAAAGCTACTGCGGACTGTGTATGCTGAGAAAAAGTGGATTATTATAAGAAGTGCATGACCTGTTCTGTTTCATTTATGTTGAAGATGAATAAAGACTGTCCGTTGTATGTTCAAGTTGGCTTCAGAAGTAGTCACTTAGCGCTCCCCATTGGGCTATATTCTCCAAACTACCACACAGTCTTAACTATTTCCAGAGGCAATTGGAAGCTTGAAAAACTGCTGCAGAGGAATGGATGTTTGCCCAGACTGAGGTATTTCTCAAATTGAGAGGAGGAGCAAGAATGGAACTAGTTAGTTGAAGTCAGTCTAGAGTTTGGTAAAGCCAAATGTTTCCCAGGCATTTTCCTGGATTTGATACATAATGGTATAGGTATCATCTGCATTGGGCCATTCAGGGATTGGGTTACCAGGCCTATTCAATAACACATTTATCATTATTATTGGTATAGTTAATCGTAGCGGTCAGTCATTGTTCCTCTGTCACATATGGCAGCAGTAAACTGCAATCTAATTGGTTACAATTGGTAGTCTGTTGTTCATTCCTGGCTTTATTAAATTAGCAAGAAAAATCTGTAAAATTTAAATTCTCTGTAAGCTCACTAGCCACTCCCCTATTCACCAATATATGTCCTGCTCAGAGCTGGAGAAAGAAAGGTAATAATTAATTAGACTTTACAGCAAGAAAAGATCCCGGCAATTAGAATTTGTAACTACATTTAACCAGTAATATATTACAGGGCTGAATGGCAAAGTGTGACAAATGTTCCTCTGAAGGAGGATTCTGAAAAATGGATGAGTTTAATAACTTTTAATGAGTTCATTAAATAGCTCTTAAGTCTGTATTGAAAAGCTATGAAAGTCAATGAACTACTATTATACCCATATTTAAAACACATCATCTCCCCTTTTTTTTGCCTCTCTTCTTGCTATCTGTCTGTATAGGACCAACCCTATCTTATTACAACAAGTAGGGGATTGGTATGGATCGCATGACTCCTCTCCTTTTCTTTTATATCCTTCCCTCCTCTCCTCTTCCTCCTATTCTCCTCTCTTTTTCTTTTATATCCTTCCCTCCCCTCCTCTTCTTCCTACTCTCCTCTCCTTTTCTTTTATATCCTTCCCTCCTCTCCTCTTCCTCCTATTCGCCTCTCTTTTTCTTTTATATCCTTCCCTCCTCTACTCTTCTTCCTACTCTTCTCTCCTTTTCTTTTATATCCTCCCCTCCCCTCCTCTTCTTCCTATGCTCCTCTCTTCTACTCTTTTGACTTTTTTTATCCTTCCCTCCCCTTCTCTTCTTTCTGCTCTCCTCTCTTCTAACTCTACTTTACTTTTATATCCTCCTCTCCACTCTCCTCTCCTCTCCTCTCTCCCACCCTCCTTCCGTTATATCTTCAGCTATCCTTTTCTTCATTGTCCTCTCCTCTCTGTTGTCTGCCTTTTCTTTTAAATCTTTTCCTCCTCTCCTCTCCCCTCCTCTTTACACCCTACCTCTCTTCTCTCCTCCTTCCCTCCTTTTTATCTCCTCTCCTCCCTTCTCACCTCCTCTCCTCCCCATCTCCTCTGTTCTCACCATCTTCCCTCCTTTTCATTTCATCTCTTCTCTTCTTCTTTCCTCTCCTTTCCTCCCCTTTGCCCTCCTTTTCCCTTCCCCTCCTATCCTCTTATCTTCTCTCCCCTCTCCTTCTCTTTGTACTCACCTCCACATCAATTGAGGATCCCACTTTTATAGTTGCAGGGGGTAACAGGGCCTTCTATCACAAGGGGCAAGATTTTTTTCCTGTTGACTAGCAGCTTTAAAAATAGAATCCCCATTTGTTTGCTGCAGATGTCAGCCAAGGGACAAGGAGCTTGTGCTTCCTTGGCATGCGGGTTTGCTGTTTGGGATTCAACTGCCCCCTCTCTTGTGGCCAAAGGGAACTCTGTACCACTTTTTACCAGTTCAATATTAACTTTGGATACATCTAATATTCACCCAGGGAAGTGAATAATGGTCTCCTTTTTGTCTCTGAAATGCTATTGTGCAGCTATTTCTCTGTCTACTTCTTTTCTCTTGGTAGAATTTGGAGTTTCCTCTCTTTTTCTTCTCCGGTAGTCAAGTTCAGGATGTGAGCAGAGAGTCTCTCGCAGTGTGTTATCCTCACTTGGGAACATTATATTAAAGGGAAACTCCAGGATTAAAAAAAAAAAAAGATAACCCTTGCAGTGGGCTACCCGGGGTTAACTGCTCCTTTTGGTCAAGGGGCACAAAGAAAGAAGATACTGTATACTCACCTGATCCTCGACCCCACCTAACTGCTAGATTGGTCCCCATAGTCTCTTTTCCCCCGGGGACCCCACGGTCTAAGCCCCGCTGACGTCACCATGTCTGATGCATGTCCATTCTCCTGCCTTTGACGTTGAGATGCTGAAGAACATACCCCATCTAGAGAGGAGGGGGTAGAGGTGAGTGCTCACCATCACAGGACCAAGGATTATGTGAGCATATCTTCTTATATCAGACCCTAGTGTGAAATTAGCACTCAACCCTTACAGTGGGTGGGTAGCCCCACTGCAAGGGTTAATTTTTTGAAAACTTGGAGTCCTTCTTTAAGAAGTGTGCTTCATCCTCCAGGGCCCCCTGGTCAAATCGCCCAATCAGTCTATTCTTTATGGGGTTGTAGGTCTATCTGTGCTGCCCAGATACACTTTCTCTATATTTAGCCATTATCAAGTCTTTTGACCATAGGAATCTTACTGTTTTACTGGTTCATCTTTAAATGCACCGTGATATAACTAAAGGCAATCAAGGTGTATTTTATTACACAGTATATCTTTATGGCTGTAGTTCTGCGGCAATCATATCAATTTATTATCTGAGCTGTGCTCATTATTAGCTGGAACACTATAGTTTTTATGTTTCCGGCTATAAATATGTACAATTACAACTTCTAATTACCTTACTTGGAAAAATGTGTTGCATATATTTTTATATTATTGAAAGAACAGCAGGGATTTTATAATATAAAAGTAGTAGAATTTTCATCCTGCAGAATGTATTTGAGCAAGCCAGTCTAGACTTTCCTTTTAATGGATGAAGACTGAAACTCATATTGGAAATGTACAAGATACATAATGAAAATATGGACTTTAATATTGCCGGTATGTTTTAAGTCTGCACTAGGTCCCTCTGCAGTTAAATTTGCATAGTAGCTGCGCAGTCCTAAGGGAAGTGTTCAAGGGCTCTTCCAAGATGTTGAATTATAGAAGAAGTGTCTCTGTTCTTAGATGTCCTAGATTGCCGGGCTTCTCATCTCAACACAAAACGGACTCACCTAACTCTATTCCTAACCTCCTAACTCATGAAAGTATTCTTAACATCCTGATACAGGAAGCTCAGGTATTGGGCTAGGTATCGGAGCATTTGGGCAAGTGCTCGCCCAAATAGTCGCTAGACATGTGCGATTCGGTTCATTCCGAAATTCGTTTCTGACGAATTTTCGGAAATTTGGAGATTCGGATGCATCCGAATTCCGAATTACAGCTAAGACAAAGACACACATCTATGCTTAGAGTAGTGGATAGAGGTACAGGCTTGCCATTGCTAAGGTTCCAGGTTCAATTCCAGGGCAAGTCAAGTTTAAAGTTTTTAAAAAAACGTGGGGTCCCTCCTAACAGTCCTACCAGACCCTTGATCCGAGCACAGGCCCGGCAGGGCAGGAAAGGGGGAGGACAATTGAGCACCCCCCCCCTCCCTGCGCCTTACCAGGCCACGTGCCCTCGGCATTGGGAGGGTGTCCCCATGCCGATGGGGACAAGGGCCTCTTCCCCACAACCCTGACCCGGTGGTTGTGGGGGTCTGCGAGCAAGGGGGCTTATTTGCATCGGGGTACCCCTTTAAATAAGGGGGCACCCAGATGCCGCCCCCCCCCCCATGTGAATGAGTAAGTGGTACTTGTACCCCTACCCATTCACTAAAGAGTTAAATCAAATAGTAAAAAGTCCAGACTTTTGACAAAATCCTTTAATTGAAAAAAAATTTTGACTATTCCTTTAATAAAAAAATGAAAAAAAAAATGGCTCCATCGATGTAATCCAGAGTCAGGATCAGGATGCAGCACCCCCGCTGACCCGCCGAAATAAAAATAGTCCCGCCGCAGACGACCACCCGAATCGGACGAAAACTAACAAAAATGACATTCAGTTTGAAAGTCAACAGATGGGGCGGAGCTCTGCCCATTTGACATCCTCAGCTGTCAACTGCTACATATTGCAGTCATATATATCAAATGCTTTCATGCTTAAAGTACAGAGGCTATAGAGTAGTGGATAGAGGTTCAGGCTTGCCAATGATTGCCATTGTGAAGTTTGCTGGTTCAAGTCCAGCCATGGGAGAGTAAAGTTTTTTTCTTTTTCATAAACGAATTTCGGCAGGACTACCGCTAACGAATTTCGTCCGAAACTAATTTAATTTCTGACCCGAAAAACTAAACTAAACTAAACACATTTTTTTTTTTTCAAACAATGGTATGCCATCGACACCTGTACCGATACTAGTATCGGTGCATTCCTAATCATTAGTGTTAAAACATTAAGCTTTTTGTCACCCCCTCCTCAGATGATAAAGGATTTAATGCTGTTTCCTTTAGGGGGTGACCTAACAGAATACAACTCATCTTGAAGGGCATGTACACCCTAAAATTTATTTTGTTTGGTCCCCTGTGGTGAAGTCATAGCCGTTAGTCTGCACGTTATTATTATATTATTATAACGGATTTATATAAAGCCAACAGTTTGCGCAGCGCTTTAAAATATAATGAAAACATTACAATTACAATACAATTCGAGACAAGATGGTAAGGAGGGCCCTGCCCGTGAGGGCTTAAAATTTAAAAGGGAGGGGCAAGTGATGTCATCCAGCTTATTGACTTCGAAAGGTCTGAAGTCATTGGATAATCATGGCAGCCAGGGAACTAGTATTTTTAGAAAGGGAGGTCAGCGATTGCAGTCTCTATTCTTCTTCAGATAATGTTCCTGGTAGATAAATGATTGCTACCCATATGCTCTGAGACTGCTGTAATGTGAATACTAATGAGCGCTTCATTTCATATATATTTTGAGGGTCTGTACATGATTTATAGACAGGAAATAAAACATGGAATAATTTACACGTGAAGTGCTCTGTAAAGGGCCATAGAAGACTTTTCAGTACGGTAATAGGCACAATCAAAAATTATAAAAGGAATATAAGATCTGAGAGAGGTAAAATTACTTTAATATTCGGAAAAAATGATACATTAAAAACATAAAAAAATACAATCTATGATAGGATGGCTTGGGAAGGCAATTACTGAAGTCTGCTTTATTTCAGTCATTTCTCATTTATTGAAATAAAAATAATTTTACACTTGTAGGCCTAAATTATGAAATCCTATAATCAAAGGAAATTAATCCAGCAAGTACAACTTTCAATGTTTATAATGGGAACTGACAATAGCCGAGGGTGGATAAAAAAAACATTTTGGTAAATATGAATGCGTTCATTTACCAGTGTCTACAGCCAGAGGCGTAACTAGTGACCTCAGGGCCTCGATGCAAGAATCCAAACAAATTTTAGACAAAAAAAAACACACTCTCCTCTTCCATGTCTCCAGCTCCCCATTATCTCCCCCTTTAGGTCCCCAGCTTTCCGCTCCCGGACCCCACACTCTCCTCTTCCATGTCCCCAGCTTCCCCTCATCACCCCCTTCACGCCCCCAACTATCCGCTCCCGGATCCCACACTCTCCTCTCCCATGTCACCTTCATAGTCCCAGCTCCATGTCACCTTCATAGCCCCAGCTCTCTATATCTTCCCCTTCGTATCCGCAGCAGGCCTCTCTTACCGATGCAGCTCTCTATTCGGCAGCGTTCTGTATGATAAGGGGGTGGGGATAACCCGCTTCCCACTCATTGGCTGCTGCAACCGGCTGGATCATACTTCACGCTGCGCTCGGAACAAGGTGAGGGGTGCAGCGTGAAGCACGTAGGGGCCAGGACAGGAGGAAGAGGTCCCGGTACTGACATTAGCGGTTACCGGGATATTAATATCCTGGTAATCAGCAGTTACCAGGGGCCCCTTCCTCTTGTCCTAGGCCCCCTCCAAGTGGCGGAACTCCAGGGCCCATTCGCAGCTGCGACCTCTGCTACCCTGGTAGTTATGCCACTGCCTACAGCCTTGTACACAATACCCTATTCTCAAATAAAATGCACATCCTGTTCAGGGACCACAATGAAGATCTGTTCAGATTGCTCTGCTAGGCATGAATGTGGTACTGGCACAGAAAAACAAATTTATGTTTGTTATTTTCAGGCAGCAGGTAGTGAGTCATATGAACTCTATATGCTCTCTGAAGTCTTTTTATAGCTGCGGTGCAAAAAATAGACTAGAATGACACAAAGGAAGGACTTGCTCCCTCCCTGCAGTATGTCTCTGCCAGCAGAGACTCCAAAGAAGGACATGCCATCTTCTTCTCTGCCAGTTGGCACGACTCATAGGTAGGAAACACCACCTCAATCTCTGCCAGCAGGCATGACTCAGAGGAGGAACACACTCCACCATCTTTGCTAGCAGGCATCATTCAGAGAAAGGTCACACTCACTCCTTTACCACCAGGCATCACTCAAAAGATATATACACTACCGCTGTCTTTGACAGCAGATATGACTCAATAAAAGGACATGTTCTTTTCTTCTCTGATAATAGGCAAAAATGCCCCTTCATCTCTGCCAGCAGACCTGACTTTGAGGAAGGACACATCCCCTAAGCATAACACTCTCCCTCCATTTTGCTAATTTGTAAAGATTGTTTGTGAGTAATAAAAAGAATATATAAAAAAATAATATATATCTATATACAGTATAGATAATATATATTAGGGATGCACCGATACCAGTTTTTCTGTATTGAGTATGAGTACTGATATTTTGCTGATACTAAGTACCAATCTCGCTGATACTAAGTACCAATACCGGTGGTTCCGCTGGCATGGAGCCGGCTTCCCGGCCAATAATGACCCGACTTCCTGATTGGCTGGGAAGACGACTGCATGCTGTTCGGCTAGCTTGATGATGTTTGGACGAGAAGCCGACTCCCCAACTTGATACTGATTGGACTGGAAGCCGGCTTCCCAGCCAATCAGCATATTGACTGCTTCTGGGCCAATTAGGAAGCCAAGAAGCAGGTCATTACTCCCCCGTTTGGCAGGGAAGCCAGCTCCATGTTCCACTACACTACAGCACTGACAGTCAGAGGAAATCTTCCTCTGACCGGAAGTTCTGGTATTGGGGTAGGTATCGGAGCATTTGGGCGAGTACGCATAATAGTATCGGTATCCGTGCATCCCTAGTGTGTGTGTGTGTGTGTGTGTGTATATATATATATATGATGTCTACTGGACTAATACGGCTTACCCATTTATATTGCAATATATATATACCGTATGTATACATACACACATATAATAGTGGCACTCTGAAAGTATCTTTAGTAAAACATCAAATTAATTTATTTTGCTCTGGGAAGTTCCCCAAAGCCAAGCACTCTCTCTCTGGAATTCTCAACTACGTTCTGACTGGGAGCTTCGGCTCTGGTTTTTCACCGTTCTTGATGTGACAGGTTCACTTTAATTATTCAGTACAGCCAGCAGTATCATACGCAGAAGCAAAGATGAAAGCAAAAGCCAAGTATATTATTGAAAGATTAAATAATTCCATTTTATTGATATCAAACAGATTATTCATTAAACACAAATGTGACTGGTCCTTTTATAACATAATTCTGCAAGACCTCCAGATATTACCTGATCCTATGTAGTGTATTAATCATTACAGGAAGAATACAGCAACCCCCGGGGCGTTCTATCTGTCTGTTCGCAGTAAATAAGTGCGTTTAATGTATTCTGTATTCATACGTTGTTATTGTGCGGATCCCAAGCTGACGGTGCTTGGGAGCAGTAAAATCACTTTTTGTCCTGCAGGGTAATAGAACATGTGTGCTATAGTCTCCATACATTTATCCCTGGACCACCAACGTCACACGCTGAGTCTGGAAAGCACGACATCTGCCAGGAACTCTGACTCCATCTGCACTGAGCAGCTCAGAAACAGATGGAGATCCTGGGCGCCATGGCGGAGCTCTTGCCAGCTGACCCGTCCATATTGGCAGCAAAGAATTTTCACGGCTTGTAGTTGTCTGTATAGTGCAGAAGGACTAACTGATCATTCTAGGAAACAGAATGACGGAAGGTTATTGTGCAGGAAACTGGTATGGTTAAGTATAACCCAATTAACCCAAGATAGGGCCCAGAGGGCCCAATGGAGGGCAGGATTTCAGTATTAGGCCTCATAAGCATGAAAATGGTTGACTTGGTCAGTAGGTGACAACGTTGGAATACTGAGCCTAGGCAGATGTTAAATGTATTTTGTAAAATGTCACTTACCCAGAAGTCAAGTAATTTCCTCTCAAGGAGAGGCTTAAAGGAGAACTATGAGGTGAGTGATTTTCACTCACCCTCATAGTTCGAGCCGACGTGTGACAATGAAACTGTCACACGTGGGCTCAATAGATCAGGGAGTGAGCGAACACATATCGTCGCTCGCTCACTTCTCGATCATGTCCCTGCAAAGAACCGTGACTGTCACTCAACACTCCCTGCAGGGATTCCCCCCTCCCCTCTCTGATCTTCCAGCGCTGACTAGAGGAATGGATGGGACAGGGGGCGGGGACAGGTGGCTCTGCCTCTAGATAGGCAGAGCCAGCTGTCAATCACGCAGCTGGGTGGATCTCGACAGTAATTTCGGGATCCGTCCCGGCTGCGGCGGGGCGGCTGAGGTGAGCTTTGGGTCACGGGAGGACGCTAGTTTGTGTTCTCCCGTGATCCTTAGGAGAACTATGGGGAAAACCACTTACCCCATAGTTCTCCTTTAAAGCACTCATCTCATTGCCTTCAATCCAGCCAATGTATTTACATGACATTTGTCTTTAGTTATGATACATTACAATCTTATTATACTATCCCTCTCTAATGTAAAATTAACCATTGTTTGCATCCTCACCTCTCCTGCGTTTAGATCCTTCCCCCCCACTAGAAACGTACGCCAGTATCCTATCGCCATAATCCACTGTTCCAACAGAGTTAAACAAAAATAATAATTACATGACTTTTAGTATTCTAAAGCATTGTATATCATAAACAATTGCCCTTTTGTTAAATTAAAACGCTTTTTGTTACGTATTAGCCTCTTTGCAGCTACTCCCTGTCTGCATGCACTCCAGAGATGGCAGCATGGCATTTCTCAGGGAGGGTTTCCTGATGGTATATATATATGAGCCCCCTAAACCAAATGAGCACTTAAAGGAGAACTATGGGGTTAAGGCTTTTCCCCATAGTTCTCCTTAGGGTAACGGGTGGACACAAACTAGCGTCCTCCCGTCACCCTAGGCTCAGTATACCGCGAGCTGTAGCATGAGTTAAGCTGCCATACACTGGTAGATTTTCATATGAACGTTCATACAAAAAAATCTGGCCAGAACATTTGATAATGTCCTCTGTTAAAACTTGATTAGTTCGGTATTTTCCATCTTGTTCCCTTGATTTTTTTCATCACTATGGTCGATTTGGCCCCTCTAACTTTTAGCAGATTAAGTGAACGTTCCGAAAACAAATTGTGTATAGCCAGCCAGGGGTGTCCCTAGACATCTCACCGCCTGAGGCTGGGGGTGTGCTCATGATGCACGTTCTGAGGGAGGGTGGTGTTGGGGGCAGTTGTTACTCTTAGTGCACGCATCAGGGGGATGGGGGGGTACCGGCTCATTGTGAATGCTTCTGGGGGAGTAGGACGAGGGGCAGTTTGTAGTGCACATCATCCCGCCCAGCTCACTGGTGTCACTGGTTGCCGGGATGCCAGCCAGTGTGTCCAGCTCCTGGCAACCAGTGACATCAATGAGCTGGGCAGGGTGCCGCCCAGAGCATCACAGATTGCTAAGAGCTCTTAGCAACCTGGTATGCTCTGGCCACAGGGGCGCCCCCCCCCCCACGTGATCCAAAGAGATGCCACCTGAGGCAAGCACTTCAGGCTGCCACATTATAGGGATGGCCCTGTGGCCAGCTATTCTACTTAACATTGTTCTAAGATTAACGCAACTTTCACCCAAGACTCACACATTTTCCTAACTAGATTCCTTTGGAAAATGGTATGAATCCTGGATGAAATTTGTGTGAACCTTAAGTGAAACAATTTATACATAGACCTCTTAATGTTCCCCTAATACACCTAAGAACATTTTCTTTTCCTACACCTCTTCAATGTAACGCCCAGCGTGAAATAATAAAACGCTCTCGCTATATAGGGGGAGGACATGATTTATGAGAGTGATATAAACCAACTTCACACTGCGTAATAAATCATAACATGTAATTCTATATAGCTGGAGGTGCAGAAGAGAGGCAGGGGGAGTTTGCTTTGTTCAGGAAATATACTCTGTAGCAGGTTTTTTTTATAGATATGTAACAGGTTAAACAGAATCGAACGGCTGTTATAACAATCAGGTGACACATCACAATACGTGGTAAAGCAATGAATTCTACAGGCTAATAGTCAGATTTTCATTGTACACCTCTAATTGTTAATTTACACTAGATTAGCAGCTCTCAGGTCCTTCTAGTAATGAATATTCACAGGAAAAAGTACAGCTGCATTAAAGTGGAACCATAAAAATTAAAACTCTGACCAAAGGCTTTCCCTCCAGAGAAGTCCAGGCAAGGAATGAGGAGGCTGGTGGTAAGGAGGCATTTGCCCACCAGAGCATTACTAATAAGATATGTTGGGCTGGTGGTCCTAAGTAGAGATGCTTTGCAATTTTGGACATGGATTGGAATGGAACCCATTGTCAGTGACACATGTTGGGCATTATATGGCTGTCTGCTCCCCATTCAGACCTCCAGCGTCTGGTAGGGGGAAATCTTTCTGCACTGAGCTCTTTTCCAGAATTGAGATGCAATGTGAACAGATTCAAAGAGCTGCAAAGGAAGCTGGTGTTGGAAGATGTGATGGTGTGTCTTTAAGAAACCTCCACCCTTCACTATGTCCACCAATTCATGAGGAAGCATGACACTCTTTGCTTGCTACACTTAACTTAGCCCACACAAATCTGTCCTTACCATGAAATGGCTATTTGGTTGTGTTTATCCTTCAAGGCCAAATGTTCCCTCTCCCTGACTCTAGGGGTCCAAAGAGCCTCTTTGCTAGGTCATTTTATTGGTTTGTCCAGCAGATCAGGGATCCTCGATAAACAGCTCATTACTGTAGATTGTCCCAATCTGGGTTGAATCCAGACCAGGATGAATCAAGCAGTTTATCACCATTCTCCTGTCACCTACAAAAGAGTCCAGTAGCTTTCCGGAAGCCCTCAGAGCACCTTTTAGTTCCAGCATGAGAGTGTTGATTACAGACCATAATGGAAGTGCTGGCCGTGACAAACATTTTGTAAGCTTCAGTAGTCATTTAGCAAGCTCTGTGGGACCGATGCGTACTAAATGCTTAGTAATTGCCTGCTGAAGCTTACTAAATAGCTGCTGAACATAATGGTCATCAGACTAAGCTTAGTACCCGAATGAAGTTCCACGGGAATATGTAAACCCAGTGTGCATGGAAATGTTAATATCTCATTGTCATACCATTATTTTCCTATGTAAAGCAACCCCAGTGAGAGTAGAAATCATGTGTCCTGCACTATGCTGCAGAAAAGGACCATAAAAGCCGATGTCTCTCAAGCTGTGACTGGCGTATAGTGGTCCTCTGCAGAGTGCAGCAATCACCAGGGACAGCTTTGCTGATTGCTGGACTCTACCTGTGACTCCGTGGGGCGTGTTTTAGGTCACTGCAGAGAGACCACTTCTTCCACAAAGAATGTGGAGGTCCTTCTCTATAGTATAGTGCTCAAGTGAGAGTGGGAGGGACAATATCAGGTGTGCTCCAATGAACATACGGTAAAAGTGCATAGTGCAGAGAGGAGGATAGAGCAGAGTGTGCAGGTGATGGCTCATAAGTCTATTCGTGCTCTGTTATTGTCCAATAAGCAGGTTGGAGGGGTGGTTCTGACCAGGCTGTGCTGCGGCAGTGAAGTTTGAAGATCCACTTGTGCTGTCAGGAGTAGCAGCTACCATATATGAACTTTAGTTGTGCATTTAATGGCTTCCAAGGAGGAAACATGTTATGGCCTCAAATCTGTCTAAATCTCCCCTAATTGACACAGACAGCAAAAAAACAACAGGGGTCTTAATTATTGATGGGCTCAGGTTTGGACCAAATCCAATCTGAATCTGATCTCCTCCAAACTAGAAAGTGCCATGGTCACTTCCATCGAATCAGCTGATGGCCGGGAATTCCCACAGCTGCATGTAAATAAAGGGGTGGGATGCTTGTTCTGATGTAATTTACCTTCTCTGGCCAATGTAATTTACCAAATTTAGGCACGTAGCCATAGAAAGGCAATGATCTCACTGTATCCTGCCCCTTTGCTGACATCAAGCTGCAGGCGGGAAAATCACGACCTGCAGCTGATTAAGCAGAATAGAAGAACCTTCCATGTTCTGGAGAAGCACCTTCTGGGTTCAGAGGAGCTCAGGTTTGGACTGGGTATGGTCCAAACCTGAGCTCATCCCAAGTCTTAATTATTCACTACTAAAATCAACCACACATTCATGGTTCACGTTTTTTGTTCCTCAGAGCTGCTTTCTAATCTTTGGTGAAAGACTGGTTTAGTTCAATTCACTCAAATCAGTTTGTAGCATATGCTTATAAATTGAGCTCCTGCAAGGTAGAATTTCCCATTTATGAACCTTCCCTGTACTACGAGTCTGCACACAGAGGAGCTATCCATGGTCCTGAAACCGCTTTTGCTTTGCCTTCAGATAGATAGATAGATACACTTATTGCTGTCACCCAATCTTTTCTCCAAGACAAAACACATTGTTATGATCCTGAGCTAACCATTCTTAACCCCTTCGGCTCTTGTACCATTATACCCCTTATGGACCAGAGCAATGTTTACCTTTCCACTATAGGTCTGTATTGTTGTCATTACTTATAATAAGTTGTTTTGTTTTTTTTTACAAACAAGTCAATCTATCTATCTATCTATCTATCTATCTATCTATCTATCTATCTATCTATCTCTAGATGAAAATACATTTTAAAAAAAGTATATTATTTAAAAAATAGAAAAAAGGCATTTTTGTTCAGTGTTGCTTTTTTTTAGTGTGTGAAAATGAAAAAGTGAAATACAAAAATTTTAAATATTAATAAAAAGTATATTACAAAATCAGCAAATAAATACTGCTAAGGGCATGAGGAGGGGAAGGAGTTAATGAAATGTGATTAGGGTTGACTAGGGGTTAATAAGGGGTTAAATAGGAATATGTTTTATTTTGAAAAGCTAAAAAATACTCGCAAGGTTGTTTTAACTGATATCCTATGCAGATCAAACAGGTAACCATTTGATCTGCATAGGAGGAATGTTTTTTAATAAAACATTTTTCTATTTAACCCCTTATTAACTCTTAGTTAACCCTAATCATGGGTGAATCAATAATGTAATTTCCTTATGGAGCTCCTGAGCAGTGTTTACAAACACTGTCCATAAACACCATATTTACACAGCAACAGCTGTAGCCCATTCTGTGTTAGAGATCAAGTCTTGGCTGTCATTTTGACAGCTGGTAATTGCTGGTAAAAGCGATGGGGAGGAGCAATAGAGGGTAAAAGCGCTAGGTCTTGTTATATGTGCCCTGTGTACATAGCATACCCAAGGACCTCATCCCGTTAAAGCTGAACTCTGGACTTTTTTTTCTTGTAGTCAGCTGACCTTGTTTTTTTTTGAACAGGCGACCAAAACTGCACACATGCAACATTCAGGGAAGAAAAGTTAGTAAAATGAATGCAGCTTGACAATGATAGCAGGTTAGCATTGTGTATTTTGAAAAACACACCAGAACAAGCAGAGGCAACAATGCAGATGGTGGTATTTCCAAATGTGAAGTTTTCTTAAGGGGGGGATGGGGGGCAGCAGTAAGGATGTATAGACCTTGTCATCATTTGC
>NW_017306299.1:1733557-1789086 GCF_000935625.1 Nanorana parkeri
AGCAACTAGTATTTATTTTTTATTTTTTTTATTAGAAATACAGGAATTTTATATAACAAGCTATAAATCGAGGGCAAAACTTGAGGTGACTCACATTTCTATATATTTGTTTCCACATGCCATTTCCATTAGGCTTAACTTCCACTACTATAAGAAATATTTACCCTAATTTTTTAAACTGAAATTCTCTATCTCTATAATATAAATAAAAATATCACTTTAATTCATTTTATATATATAGACATATAACTTTACAACCCCATAAAATGACCATCGGCACAGTACTCAATAAAATTAACTACATGATTGATAACTTTACAGCAGATGATTATTGAGTTGTTTATTCATCATTATTCCTATTAAATAAAACCGATGACGTTTATGAACTCTGTGTATATGTATATATATATTTGATAGATTTATATATAACCTCATTCCTAAACTGTTTTGGATGCACAACATGAATTTGCTTGATTGTTGTATATGTTTTTTAAATACCGTATATATTTTGCGCTATCTCTATGATATCTGGAAGGAAGCCATAGTTATTACAATTATTCTTCTACTTGTGTTCTAGCCCTGACAAAGGGGCATGTTGTGAACACCCAAAATGCATTGGCTGTTTCATCATATTGATTCTTTTAAATAAAATATGATACTGGACTAGATGTGCTGGTGTCCCATTTGTTCTCGATTTAAATCTACCCAAGACTTCCTTCTTCTGTTTGGGGGCCCCCTGTTTGTGTGGGAGCACCTTTACCAAAAATGTTTAAATACCTCAAAAAACAGAATCACTTACAAAGTGTGGGATTCCAAATGCAAAATCATCTAGTGCATCTTTTCACATACCTTTCTTCTGCTGGAGACCAATACATTAGCCTGCTGTCCATTTGTAAACTGTAAGACAATTATTGATAATACAGACATAAAAATGATATGAATATTAATCAACAAATAATATTGTCCAGTAAGTTCTTCACTGGCTTGTCAGCCAAAGAGAAACACAAAACAGATGTATATAAAATGTTATATTGTTCAGAGACATGAATGCATGCAAATGTTGAAACGACATACACAGATATATTTAGAGCGCTACTACTGTAAAGAGAGACTTACGTTTAAGGTGTCCCTGTGTCTCAGAAGGAAATCCTCTGTGATCCCCGTGTGGAGCGTGACTTGGCCAGGGTACAAAGTAGGGTGACGATGGGATGGATAAATGCGTGCCTAGATGGTATAGGGCTGGCAGGAACGATCAGATGTTAGAGCTGTGCGGACTGGGATGGCCCAACCTGGCCGCAACAGCAGTGCGTGGTGATGAGTGTCAGTAAGTCAGACTGTACGACATGCTGAACTTGAATAGAAAAAATTGAGGATACAAGTCCTGTGTGACAGCGCTCTCCTGAGGGGTGGGGTTTTTTTTAGAAAAGGGGGTCTGACTTTCTCAGAATTTTTGGTTGAGTGGGGGCTGTGTGGGGGAGGATGGTGTGGAGGTGGGGGTGGCGTGCGGCTTCAGATCAAAAATGGATCACCCTGTTTACCATAGAGCTTGCACACTGTTTTTTAACTCTTTATTATCAATTTTTATTGTAATCACTTGTGCCCACGTCCCCAATAGTTGGTACTCCAGGTAGTGCGCTTTTCCATTTGTTTTACATGCAAATGTTGAAAGACATGTCTACATTGAAATACAAATAATTAAGAGCATAATAAGGGCTCAGAGACATTGGTACAATTCTACATCTAGGCCTACCCTGGTCACTGAAGCTGCTTCAGTGTACATCCATCCAGAGGCACACCTATAATGAGGAAGCCTGAGCCTCAGGCAGCATCTCTTTGGAGGGTGGCAGGAAGAGCAGCATGGCAGCAATGTATGCAGTGTGCCTTTCCGTCCAGAACAATGCAGGTTGCTAAGAGCTGGGTGGGGAGATGTGTGAGGGCGATACACATCACCCCATCCAGCTCTTAGCAACCTGGAATGCTCTGGTAGCATCCCACCCAGCTCCTGGTAACCTGTGACGTCAGTGAGCTGGGTGGTACGAAAGAATATGGACACCGGCACTCCAATAGCAGATAGAATATGTTCCACTTATTCTGCCTGATGAAGGGGATCCTACGTGACCCCGAAACGTCGCATTAAGTATGTTTTGCACGTACGTCAATAAATCAATGTATTCTATCTGCTATTGGAGTGCTGGTGTCCATATGCTTTCGTATCACTGATACGGTGGCCATCCGTCAACTACCATGCATCCATCTTATTTGAATGGATGAGCGGTCCGGAGTGCAATGGGTACATGGACTGTAAGTGAGCTGGGTGGGACGGCGGCCAGAGCTAGGTGTTGAAATGAATCAGAGGCCACCTTCCCCAATCAGTATGCACCACCAGCACCTCCCACATAACATGCACCACCAGCACCCTCCAACCCTCCTCGCTCCCTGGTTACATGCACCACCAGCACGCACACCCTTTCCCCCCTGGCCTTAGGTGGCGAAAAGGGTAGGGACACCATTGCATCCATCTCTTGCCTCCGAACCTTCTGTTCAGGTCTCTCCTGGGTTCATACCTCCAACCAAAATATCTGCCCTTATTATAATAAAAAAAAGTCTGAATTGTCCTCTCACTTATGCAAAAAACTTTTCTCAAAACTGGGTTTATAGATTTTACCGCAATTAACATATATTCCTTCTATAGTCCTCCAGCAGGCAGCTCTGATATGACTATGCTGGAGGAGCAGTTGATGATGTGCTCTTTGGTTTGACCCAGCCAGCATGCAAAAAACTAAGGTTAAAGCAGAGATTTGGATACACGTCTTCTGCAGAAAATGTGAAAGCCGCACAGCCGCGCCAAGGCACCTCTATATAGTGCGGTCCTAACTCTAAACTATGAGAGTCTCCATCTTGGAGCACATGTGGCAAAATATAAAATTGGGTGCAGGTTTGTCAGGAGGAAGCCCAACCTTTTGCGGGACGCACAAAGGACCCCGCACATCACAACGGCAGCTGAGACCCCCATGCGTCACTGCACCAAATCAGTCAAGCAAAACCAATGTCAAATGCACTCATCAATTTGTTACCAGCTGGCTGGTGAGTGTGCTGGGAAACTTTTTGCTGTTACTGTTTAAAGCCCTTCCAAGCTGGTAACAAATTGATGAGTGTGTTTGCCATTTGTTTTGCTTATCCATATATAAGGTGCATGGAGCGACATAACTCCTTCACACCAAATGCAGATCAGATCTGCATGAGTCTCTACGCAGTGCAGTGTGTTTTGCTGCATTTTTGACGTGTTCAGGGCCGTTCCAGAACATGTAAAATAGGGCATGCTGCAGTTTTTTTTACATGCTCGGGAACTGAATGCTGCGGTGTGAACTAGAGACCAAAATACCATTGGAATCCATTGGACGCAGTTTTGGTCCGGTCTGTAACTGCTCTGCTCTGCTCCTGGAACACGCTTGGTGTGAACTAGCACTCAGGGTTGAGTAAAATCCCGGGAAAGGTAAAAAAAAATCGAGAAACAGTCTAGAAAAATCTACCAGAGGGGGAAGAAAAAAAAAAGAAGGAAGGAAGAGAAGGAAAGAGAGAAGGAGGGGGGAGAGGGAATGGATAGGAAGGACCATTGAAGGAAGAGACAGTCAACCTTGGGCCGCACTGACCTATCCGATGACCACTGAAAAAGCCTCATATATAAGCAATCACAGTAAAAGAGAATTCTCTTGAAACCCAATGGGAAAAAAAGTATTTCAGCCAGGGGGTCCAAATGGCATTAAACTTCTGCATTTTATCCTCTTGGTGTGCCGTGAGTTTGTCAAAAAAAAATAGCATAGGACATGTGGTCAAAAAGGTGTCATGGGGGCCCCCCAAGGCTGCACAATCACCCTTTTAGTGAGGCAGAATTGTAGATATTGTATAACAATAGAGATTATTTATTAATAATAATAATAATGAGGAAGAATAAAAATAGGAATAATAATAATTAGTATTATGTATTAATAATAATAATAATGAGGAAGAATAAAAATAGGAATAATAATAATTAGTATTATGTATTAATAATAATAATAATGAGGAAGAATAAAAATAGGAATAATAATAATTAGTATTATGTATTAATAATAATAATAATGAGGAAGAATAAAAATAGGAATAATAATAATTAGTATTATGTATTAATAATAATAATAATGAGGAAGAATAAAAATAGGAATAATAATAATTAGTATTATGTATTAATAATAATAATAATGAGGAAGAATAAAAATAGGAATAATAATAATTAGTATTATGTATTAATAATAATAATAATGAGGAAGAATAAAAATAGGAATAATAATAATTAGTATTATGTATTAATAATAATAATAATGAGGAAGAATAAAAATAGGAATAATAATAATTAGTATTATGTATTAATAATAATAATAATGAGGAAGAATAAAAATAGGAATAATAATAATTAGTATTATGTATTAATAATAATAATAATGAGGAAGAATAAAAATAGGAATAATAATAATTAGTATTATGTATTAATAATAATAATAATGAGGAAGAATAAAAATAGGAATAATAATAATTAGTATTATGTATTAATAATAATAATAATGAGGAAGAATAAAAATAGGAATAATAATAATTAGTATTATGTATTAATAATAATAATAATGAGGAAGAATAAAAATAGGAATAATAATAATTAGTATTATGTATTAATAATAATAATAATGAGGAAGAATAAAAATAGGAATAATAATAATTAGTATTATGTATTAATAATAATAATAATGAGGAAGAATAAAAATAGGAATAATAATAATTAGTATTATGTATTAATAATAATAATAATGAGGAAGAATAAAAATAGGAATAATAATAATTAGTATTATGTATTAATAATAATAATAATGAGGAAGAATAAAAATAGGAATAATAATAATTAGTATTATGTATTAATAATAATAATAATGAGGAAGAATAAAAATAGGAATAATAATAATTAGTATTATGTATTAATAATAATAATAATGAGGAAGAATAAAAATAGGAATAATAATAATTAGTATTATGTATTAATAATAATAATAATGAGGAAGAATAAAAATAGGAATAATAATAATTAGTATTATGTATTAATAATAATAATAATGAGGAAGAATAAAAATAGGAATAATAATAATTAGTATTATGTATTAATAATAATAATAATGAGGAAGAATAAAAATAGGAATAATAATAATTAGTATTATGTATTAATAATAATAATAATGAGGAAGAATAAAAATAGGAATAATAATAATTAGTATTATGTATTAATAATAATAATAATGAGGAAGAATAAAAATAGGAATAATAATAATTAGTATTATGTATTAATAATAATAATAATGAGGAAGAATAAAAATAGGAATAATAATAATTAGTATTATGTATTAATAATAATAATAATGAGGAAGAATAAAAATAGGAATAATAATAATTAGTATTATGTATTAATAATAATAATAATGAGGAAGAATAAAAATAGGAATAATAATAATTAGTATTATGTATTAATAATAATAATAATGAGGAAGAATAAAAATAGGAATAATAATAATTAGTATTATGTATTAATAATAATAATAATGAGGAAGAATAAAAATAGGAATAATAATAATTAGTATTATGTATTAATAATAATAATAATGAGGAAGAATAAAAATAGGAATAATAATAATTAGTATTATGTATTAATAATAATAATAATGAGGAAGAATAAAAATAGGAATAATAATAATTAGTATTATGTATTAATAATAATAATAATTGTCATTATTATTATTATTATTTTATTATATTATATTAGAGTTTTTTTTTTCCATATGATTACATTACAAACATATGTACAATATTCCTCTAACATGAAATCTTCCCAGTCATCCGTGACCTGAATGATTTTTGTGCAGTATACTGAAGATAACCCCACGCTCATCCGCTAACTCATCTAATTTTGTTTTGACAGCCGATGACTGCCAACTCCTGTGCAAGTTACCCAAAGTGAAGTGCTTACGCAACGACCGGAGGGAAGGTACGTGCTAATCACCAAATAGATCGCCCGGCTTTAATGCTGAGGGACGACAGATCAGATGAATGTGGGAAAGGTGTTCTGGAACCGTTGATAAGCCCAGAAACATTTTTATGCTGGCAGGAAGCGTCTGGAACAAGCTGAATGTTTATATGAATAGCTACCAAATGACATTAGAAATCAAGGTTAACTGCAGTTTCGTTAAAGCAGAACTTTAGTAAAAAAAAAATAATAGCCCATTACAAGATTTACAACCTTCTGTCCCTTGCAGTACTTTTCTACCACTAGGTGTCTTTAGACATTTGGCCAACTCACTTCCTCTGAGTCTTTGCTGTCATGGACCCACCCCCAGCCTGTGACAGGACAGTGAAGGGGAAGCAGCAGAGTGATGAGCTCATCTCTCTGTTCTCTCCTGCTATCGGCATGCTCCATGAACAGTTTGGCTCCTTGTGCTGCTTTTTCCTTTCTTACTTTGAGCTCTGCTGTACAGGGACTGCGAGAGGCTGTTACCAGGTCACATCTAGGTACTTACAGTGATTAATATTAAAAAAATACATTTTATGATGTGTCAGTGAAAACAGAGCTGCGGTAATTTGTGCCTTTTATATCTATAGCTCTAAAGTTGAAGGCCATAAAATAGATTGAATGAGCCTATCTTTAAAATCCACCTTCTACATCGGGGTGGGCTAACACTGGCCCCCCAGCTGTGGTGAAACTACAAATCCCATGATGCAAAGGTCTCTGGGAGCCATGCCAATGTCTTCTTTTTTTCTCTGTTTCGCTTTCTTTCTTTCCTTCTTTCTTCTTTTCTTTTTCTTTTCTTTTTCTATAGGTTGAACTTTATGGACTTGTGTCTTTTTTTTTCAACCTGACTAACTATGTAACTATGTGTATCCTTCCTTGAATCTTGGTGAGCTTTGTGTATTTCTTCCACATCTGTGCAGTAATTCAGTGTGACATTTGGAGCTGCCTGTAATAAAGACCGGCCACTGCTGTTCTCTCTCCTTGTGCAGGGTGACTGGTCTTGTCTCAGCCCCCTCATCCTTTAAACACGCCCTCTCACGCCTCTTACTTTGGTGACAGGGTCTCTTCAAAACAAAACAAAATCGTAGACTTTCCTTTTAATTGTAACAACCCCGTACTGTATACAACTCTTCTTTTTTTACTTTAATTATCACATTGATCTGGAATTGAATTTTCGCAGAGCTCTTCCTCTCGGGAACACGAAAACTCCACGTTCCCGTCCCCCTGAAATGAATGAAGACCACTTATGTCTTTTATCTTCCTGTTTGGCGCTTACTGGTGGAAATGAAGTATGGTGGATTTAGCAGTGTATAAAATGTAATTTGCACTGTATATCTCTCCTTCCAGTATATGGCGAGGCTAAAAAATACAGCGTCTTATTCCTCCTAGAGGTTCTGGATCATCCATCAATTTCCGGGCCCCTGATATAAAATCAATTCCCTTCTGTTTCGGAATAAACAGCGCTAACAAGCCGGATTGGCGGTAATAGAGCAGCGCCGGGTTTCCTGTTAGTGTGTGACATTACGTCGGCCCGCTTTACCCCGTAATGCGAAATGAGTGAACGTCTGCGGCGTATTTCACGTGTATCTGTCATGGCGAGGAAGAAACGCGGGCTGATGATTTATGTAGAGACAAGATCAAAGCTGTCGCCGGATGATCTAGCCCAGAGTAAAACAATTTCGACGGCTAGAATTCAATTCTTCCAACAGGCTGGAAAGTAATAATTATGCATGTAAACATAAGTGACATTTGTTTGTACATTTTCGGTCTAGTCTCAAGCAGCGCCGCCCTTGCTGCCGAGTAGGGGTAAACATTACGCTGCTTGCCTTGTGTAGAAATGAAGATTTTGATTTAGCAACAATGCATTTAGGCATATATTAAAAAATCATGATCTCTCTCTCTCGATCCCTCTCTTGATCTCCCTCGATCTCCCCCTCTCTCTCTCAATCTCTCTCTCTCGATCTCTCAATATCTCTCTCAATCACTTGATCTCTATCCCTTTATCTGTCTCTCTCGACCCCTCTCTCTCTCTCTCTCTCGTTCGATCCCTCTCTCTCTCGATCCCATCTCTTAATCTCTTGATCTCGATCTCTCTCTCAATCCCCCTCTCGATCCCTCTCTCTCTCTCTCAATCCCTCTCTCTCTCGATCCCTCTCTCTCTCTCTCAATCCCTCTCTCTCTCGATCTCTCTCTCTCTCTCGAATTCTTTCTGTCTCTCGATCTCCTTCTGAATCTCTTGATCTCTCTCTGTCTCGATCCATTGATCCATCTCTGTGCTGCTGACCCCCCCTTTAGACTCTTTACAGTCACTTCCTGTCTACATGCACTCCAGCGATGGCTGCTTACCTTTATCAGTGCGGGTCTTCCTGGTGTTGACAACAGTGGACCACACCTATGTCATTTGTGTTGAAATGGCCACTGGTAGTCTTTGTAGTTGATCCCGAATTTCAGATGCCATAGAAGCCCAATTGAACTTTCAGCTGTAATCAGCTAAATACATTCCAGGTGCAGCACAACACAAGGAGGGGGGATTTATCAAAACTGGAGCAAACCAAAACTGGGGCAGTTGCCCATGGCAGCCAATCATGTTTTATCTTTCATTTTCAGGGCTTAACTAAACAAATTGAAAAGAGAAGCTGATTGGTTATTATGGGCTCCTTCTTCAGAGTCAATAAATTCCCCCCAAAGGTGTGCACAGTCTTACAGTTTGCATGCTTTAGAAAACAGCCACAACCGTAACGGAAAAGCAAGCATGGTGCAGAGAAGGACCCTTGCTCTCTGTGTGGAAGCAGCGGTCGCTCTGCAGAGGTCCTAAAAGTCCCCTGCTGAGTCAGAGCTAGAGATTTATAACTAGCAGAGGTCATGAGCTTTGATGATAGCAGAGTTATATAAGTCTGACCCAGCAGGGGATTGTCGGACACCTAGAAAAATCAGAGTACTGTATACGCTAGACCAGCCTTTATCCATCAGATCCTGACGTGATCCCGTCTTTTATATTGTACCAAAAAATTGGGTAATAATAATTGTTTCCTAACATAATGTAAATAAAACTTTTTTTCCAAAATTTTCAGTGATTTTTCCTTAATATAGTAAAAAATAAAAACCCCCAGTGGTGATTAAATACCACCAAAAGAAAGTTCTATCTGTCTCCAAAAAATGATATAAAATTAATTTCAGTACAATGTTGCATGACGGAATAAATGTCAGTCAAAGTACCGCAGCGCTGAATACTGAAAAATGTCCGGGACAGGAAGGGGGTGTAAACACTTCAAGTCTTCAAGTGGTTAATGAGCATAAAAACTGCAAGCAACCACTGACGCATTTCTGCCTCAAATGGCCTTAGTCATACCACATAGTTTGGTCAACACTTTTATAGAATGTAACTTTTTGTATAATTGGGTCTCATAAAGTTCTGTTTCAATAATCAGGTCTACTTATACTGGTGAATAATTATCAAGTTTTTTGCTTTATCAATTTCTGTGGAGCGCTAAATTACCTTGCTGCTCTATTTTCTAATCCGATGTATCTGCCAGTCTCTGCTGATGCCGTCCTGGTTCTGTAAGCAGGGCAAGTTTGAAAGCAACTTCCTTTGACGGTTTGAGATTTTTGCCTGCGATGTTCAGTAAAGCAGATCAGAATCTGTTTAAAATTCATAGTCTGATTCTTCTCGGTGGAACAAGCTAAATTAGTTATCAAAATGATGGAGGCCTTCTCCTGCGCTTCGATGTTCTCTGGCAAGTGTCACTTTTATAGCTTGTGTTTTATTGAATGAACCGGCGCAGGTTTCAGATAGCAGACTTTATTTATATTTTGGAACTTCTGGTGTGTGTATTTCATGTGTTGAAAAAGAAGATTCAGAGTCGAACGCTAGCCCAAACTTTACAAAAAAAACTTTTAGAAAGAACTGGAAAAGGTTTAGCTCAGCAGTTTTTTTTGTTTTTTTTCCAAACCTATATCAGAAATGGCACCTTTTAAGAGTATTTAAAATTTTGGGGCACCCCAATCTAAAAATGTAAAAAGTGAAATTGTAAAAATGTTTTAAAAAAATGTGGTCCCCACGCACAATATCAATGCCAAATCCTGTTTCCTAGACAGAGGTCTGGTATAGCGCTGACTGGCGGAACGGACAGGGGAGGGGGCGGGTACAGCTGGAGCTGCCTCTAGATAGGCAGAGCCAGCTGTCACTCACGCAGCTGGGTGGAACTCGACAGCATTGTCAGGATCCGTCCTGGCTGTGGCACTCTAGGTATATCACGGGCAATAGCCTGCTATATGCTGAGCTTTGGGTCACGGGCGGACTCTAGTATATGTCCTCCTGTGACCCTTAAGAGAACTTTGGGATAAAAAGGTTACCCCATAGTTCTCTTTTAATACTCACATAAAATAACCGGCGTCAATACATTGCAACAATAAAATTCTTACAATGTATTTATCAACAAAGCTTGCAATCACGGTATACAGGTTTCATTTACATAGAAACTGCTGATGGGGAAGTGCTACTGATATACTCCAATGAGAGAATCTTCGGCCATGGGAAAAACAATGGAAAGCTGAGAGATGATCTAAACCAGGAGAAGGGAAGCTCAGCAGTCCAGCTGTGGTGAAAGTAGAAAGCCCATCATGCATTTGCCTCTGGCAGTGATGCCTGTGGTTGTTAGTATTGCAGTGCCTCATGGGATTTGTTGTTCCACAACAGCTGGAGTGCCAAGGTTGCCTTCTTCTGATCTAAACTGTCCCCACTATGACCAAAACTGAAAAAGAGATGGCTGTAGTTGAACTTTATTGTCAAACTTTTTTTCTACATTAGAAGTATATGGAACTTTTTATGGTAATATCGAAGCACTTTATAAATTCTCATATTGGGTTATTTTTAGGAAGAATATATAAAGGCACAATTTCTTTTTAGTTTTGGATAGCATAGGGACGGCTTAACCCCCTGTAAAGTTTGTTTAGCTGTGTGTACCCCTGTTCAGAAGATTTCACCTCACTTTCTGTCCCTGTGACAATTGGATTTACCTAATGAGTAAACAGACAGCAGTAAAAACCCCACAGTGACCCGGAAGAAGAGGTGGGCACCCCTCGTCTGCACATCTAACAAGAGCCCACTTCCAGTAATGTATATACAGTACTATGAACCAGACCCAAAAAGGCGGGCACTCCTCGTTGGCACGAGCGTGGTAGCATTACAACCACTGAAATGCTGCGCGGTACACCTTGGCCGCAGCCTGTGAACCCCTGTTGTACAGTAATAGCTTCCTTAGGGGTCGTATGTAAGTTGGATGTTTGTAACTCAGGGACTGCATTGTATTACTAAAATGATAAAAAGAATATAAGAAAAACAAAATGTACGTGCTTGTTAAAAGAAGAGCATGAGATCAATGAAACAGAACCCCCCTTCAAAGAGGAATCAATAGAAATATATTTTTCATGCCGCCTAATTATGCAGAAAAAAAGATTACATTAAAAACAAACAAACAACAAAGTACTTTTTTTCCCTAAATACGGTTTAACATTCTGCATTGCAAAGTGGCCACCAGGCATTCCGTCAACGAAAGAACATTATTTACATATCATCAATAAACGGATTATATTATGCCCAGATATAAAAATTCATATATGAACAATTGCATTTGAGGTTTTACAAGCATTTCCAGCCTGCGGCAGTGCCTGATTTTCCCCACAAAGCGCAGCTTATACATTAAATCTCCATTATGAATGGTTGAGATGGAAGTTTGGAATCCCTCCTCTCCCCCAAGTCCTGCTGAGACGGCAAAGTACAGGAAGAAAGCGTATTACCTCCGAACCCTGCAAATCCTGAATTTTAAAAGTCGTTTTTATGTTCTAGCAGACAATGTTTCATAGCTCCCGAGTTGTTTGTATAAAATACGCCACGATAAATATAGCTGGGGAACAGTCGCTGTAAATACACGGCTTACTGCTCGGGTCTCTGTTTTATAATGTTATAGCGAACGCGGAGAGATGAATCAAGGGCTTAATTATATGTGACTGCTATGGGGTCTAGAAGGGCAGGGCAAGCGGAACACCGATAAAACATGGCTTCCACTGAGTCTGCCTCGCTGATGTAGCAAGGCGGCACAAGAGTTTAGGACATAAAAGGTAATTTTGAAGAAAAAGTAGAAGGCTTTAGTGTTTTTGTTTTTTTTTAACTATAATGGTTTTATTATTATTTTTTTTAGTTTACAAGACTTTAGTCTGATATTTTACTGTATATTACCGTATTTTCTGGCGTATAAGGCGACTGGGTGTATAAGACGACCCCCTAATTTTCCACTTAAAACATAGGTTTTGGGCTATACTCGTCATATAAGACTACCCCACTTCCGAGGCAACACCATTTAAAAACATCACGTTTGGATGTGCGGTAATACTGTATGTATGATAGCTTCGGCTACATACAGTATACCGCGCTGAGCCAATCACGGCGAGCAAAGTATTCTATTAATGAATACAAAGCCTGCTTGGATTGGCAGATGTTGTGTACATCGTTCGCCGTGATTGGCTCAGGGCAGTATACTTTATGTAGCCGAAGCTACCGTACATACAGTATTACCACACATCCAGCGGGCTGATTAGGGATGTTCGTTTTGGGCCAGCTTGGCAAATACAGTAGTTATTTTATGGGCCATATGGTAAGCACAGGGATATTAACAGTAAAAGTCATGCACAACCTTACCACCATTCATTGTCCTCCACCCCTCTCTGCTAATCCCTCCACTGGCTCGTGCTCACCCAGCAAATACAATTCAAAATCCTGAAAACAACAACATACAAAGTAGAGGTGCACCCAAATGAAAATTTTTAAACCGAAACGAAACTGAAGTAAAAAAAAATTTCAGGCCGAAAACGATACCGAAAATGTTTTTTACTTAAATTTTTTCCATTTTATTAATATCAATGAACAGGAATCCTCTATGAGTGTTCCTGTTCATTGATAACATGAGGCCATGGTATGTTTACTATAACTACAACTATGAATGGACAGGAGGTGATGTAGATCACTTCCCATTCATTCATAATTGAGGATATAGTAAACATATCATGTCCTCAATTATATACAAACACTCAGCGATCACTGATCGCTGAGTGTTTGTAACTTGCTCTCCTCTCTGACACGCTATGACAGGAGGCTGATCGAGCGGTGTTGGGAGGAGAGCTCAGCCTGTCTCCGCCCACAAACCGCTCTGCCGGACTGTGATAGGAGGCTGAGCGGTGTGGGAGGAGACGCCGGTCGCTCACAGCACTCTCCTCCTGCAGCACTTGGCAGCCTGTAACAGTTTCTCTCCTCCCTGCTGGGACACAGAGCAGCGCCCAGCGGGGAGGAAAGAAAGCAGGGATGTATCGGCAGGAAAATGGCACTTTCGGCAGTATGACAAAAGTGCCATTTTCGGCCAATATGTTTCGGCGGCCGATATATCGGTGCATCCCTAATACAAAGCCATCTACAACTCTACCCTGAGCTACATTACCAACCTTGTCTCACAATACCACCCAATCCATCCTCTTTGATTCTTCCAAAACCTCCTGCTCTCTTGCTCCCTCATAACCTCCTCCCATGCTCGACTCCATGCAAGCAGCACAAGGAGCCTATCAGTTTAAGTGCTGACAAGAGGTATGCTGATTGAAGGAGTGAGCAGAATGACAAAGAAATGAGCTTATCACTGTGCTGCTTCTTCACAGACGTAGAATGCGACTAATGCTCCGTCCATTGGTTGCACTCTGATGTTATCACATACAGTGCACAACCAGCAGTCTTGCATTGTAAGTGAGGATGCTGATGGCCTGTCCACAAACCTGAGTATCAATGGAAAGAGGAGAGCACTGTTTGATGTGGGAGTGATGGATAAGGTAAGTAAAACTGCTCCTTAATGGTAACATGCTCACAAATGGATGCATGAACCCTTGCAATGTGGGGGGGGGAGCCAGGGTAGTTTTGATCTTTTCCTGAAGTTCAGCTTTAAATGGGACTGGGGTTACCCATTGCTTATCAGAGTTTTCTATTGTACAGGTTTGATCCGGTCCCGAGTCCGAGGGGCAGACATTGCAAAGGCCGGAGTTCTTACCTTTCTGGACAGCCACTGTGAAGTCAACAAGGACTGGCTCCCTCCTCTCCTACAACGAATTAAAGAGGTGAGAGACTGAACAGTGACAGTTATATGGGGGATCATAATGTTGATATCCTAAAAGAACTCATTATAGGCATCATGTAAAAGAATACTTACCTTGTCTGGTGGGTAGGCGAGGAAAAACTTTGCTCTTCCAGTGCCGCTGCTATCCGACACTTCCGGACATTGCATGTGAAAGTCTGAGATTCCCCTCACTGTAGATAATTTGCTGGCTGAGACACAAAGTATTTCCAGAATGCTGAATTCTTATAAATGTATTTTTGGTTTAGAACCCAACTCGTGTGGTGAGTCCCGTTATTGACATTATAAACCTGGACACCTTTGCCTACATTGCAGCATCTTCTGACCTGAGAGGAGGTAAGATCTACTAACTTCTGTACATAAAATATTCATATGCAGTCATTGCTAGCTTGGCAAGATTACAAGATAACATAATATTTCGATAGATCTGACCTGCCCCTGCACTGTGCAAACGCCACCTACAGGTACAGGCCTCCCACCCACTAGGAACTATGCCCTACTTCTTTTTGAAATCTGGACAGGAAAAAAAAGGGGTCAGGAGTGCAGTCTGGTGCCAGGTGTGTGGATGGAGAGTGATGAGTAAATGAGGATGTGTATATGTGGGGTGGAGAAAAGGGATGTTGAGCACTTACATGTGATGGGTGGTGTGGTGATGTGAAACTTCTGTTGGTGTGGTCGTGGAGTTGCGTTTTGGGGCTGGAAGGAAGTCATAAGGTGTTGTCTTGGTCCTTGCACGGAATCCCAATCAAAAACCAATGTAGAAGGAAAGCAATGACAAAGTTCAGAGTTTCTGCAGTTGTATGTACACCACCCATCACATGTAAGTGCTCAACATCCCCTTTCACCACACCACATATACACGTCCTCATTTACTCATCACTCCCCATCCACACACCTGGCACCAGACTGTTGTGCTCCCACCCTCTTCTTTCTCCTGTTCAGTCTTACAATCGGATACCCAATCAGTATGGGAGCACCACACTGGCCACCATTGACTACACCACCCTGGGAGTGCACTAACCAATCAGTCTCATCTGAACTTTCTACTTTTTGAAATCTGGGACTGCCTACAACAGACAGGGAAACCTGTTGCTTTACTTCTTCCTAGCATGCACTAGCATGTGTTTATATGTACTCACATTGATTTGCTACAAGCATTACTTGGCTTATTCCTTGGCTAATCATTTCAGCTCCTGTTAGTGCTGGATCCCAGCTGTCACTGACAAACCAGGAACCCCAGCCGGATCCTACAGAAGTCCAGGTCCCATTTTAACACAGCTCTGGAACAAATAGTCGCTGTCCTAGTGCCATATTGAAAGTGCACCTAGGACTCAAGTGGTTAAGAAAGTATTGAAGCCTTTAGATCAGCATGACTTAGTACTACTAGCACTTTCAGAAGCAGATGTCAACAATCTACATAATAAGAACAATTAGTAAGGAACAAGCTTGGTGTTCCTGTTTTCTAAGAATTATGGGTTGGTTAGGTAGATTCTAGATTAGGGTAATTCAGCAGCAATCATAATCTCTGTTCATTTAAATCATTATGCAATTTTAGGTAAATTTGTGAGGACAATAATATAAGAGTTGTTTTTTCTAATTTAAAGGTGCAGGCTCTTGAGCTGTAATCCTGACAGTGGCTTCTCCACTGAGTGAGCCATTGAGATGCAAAAATTGTGAACATTCCATATGCTTGTTCCAGTTCAGTGATTCGCTAAGTAGTGGAGCCAGGGTCAAAACATCAGTCCTCGAGCCCACATCCTTTTAAATAAAGTCAGCTCGGATTTTTTATTACTACCCTCTGAAACTACATTTTATGTCATAGGCGAGGTTCTCCTTCAAACAAGCAAGTTTTACTGACTTGAGAAAGATTTTGTTTCTAATCAAATGCTTCAATGAGCTCTGGTAGCTGAGGGTAAAACAGTCACGCCTGCTCTCAACAAACGGTGTATGAAATGAACTGAGAGCAAAGAGATTACTGATGAGGTGGACACAATTTTTAGCTCACTTGGGTGCAGATAGAGAGGGAGCGAGGTAATGATGGAAGAGGAGAAGAGAGGAAAGGAAAGAGAGAGAAATGGGGGCGAGGCTGGGGAAAGCAAATTGAGAGAGGGGAAGGAAGAGAGGGTGGAGAGGGATGAGAGGGAGTGTCAAAAGTGCATAAGGGAAAAATAAAGTGGCAGGAGGAGAACAGGGATACAGAAAGTGGGCATGGGTGGATGAGACCCAAAAAGTGAGAAATAGAAGGACTATAGGAAGGGGTAAATGAGGGGAAGTCTCCCATGACCAATGGTGACTGACTTAAGGAGAGGGCCTCCCTTGCAGCTGCATCCCAAACATCCATGCAGTTGGTGTTGGGGAGTGTAAGGGCACTGAGTAACCGGTACAAAGTGAATGACCTGAGATAACAAGGATGTCCAGGTTCAGTGACCCAAAACTTGTAGATGGCTCTGTGAATAGGAAGTGGCGCTAGGACACTGAGGAGGAGTCTTGGTGTGGACCACGATCAAAAGCTGGCAAGCAAGCTGATGATAGCCAGAAAGTTAATGTTTGAAGTACAAACCAGGGTAAGCAACAAGCAGGCAGGTTGGAATTGGAGCACCAAGCAGGAGCATGGTTGGGGTGTAGGCTAAGGTTGGAACTGGGTAGTCAATAGAAGAACAGCAAAAGCAGCAATCGAGAACATCAGAAAGAAGGCCGACGTCAATGACAGGAAAGCAGAATCCAAAGCAGGTCTCAATGCAATCTGATTTGGTTACAGAGGAGCAAGAATGTAGGTTAGGTTTGCAAGTCACAGGAAAGTAACTGAAGATCATCCATTAACTTCTATCAGCAGAGCTGGGCCTTGGGGCATGCACTAAAACAGGCATGCATCAAACGGTGACCATGTGCCAGAACACATGCATGTTCTTGGCTAAGAGCTTGTGCACATCAGCCAGGAGGACCATTCTGACAGGAAGAGATGAGAAAGAAAGGGGAGAAAGAGATATGAAGAAAGGGTTGAGAGGGGAGAAAGTGATCTAGAAAGGTAGAAAGAGAAAGAAGAAAGGCAAAGAAATGAAACTGAGAATTAGAGAAAAGGAGGTAAAAGAGAAATATAGTGGGAGAGAGAAAAATCAAATAGTATAAGTAAAGAGGCGAGTTCTATTTAATTCACACTAAAGCTAAAAAGGTGCAAGGAGATTTAAAGTTAACCCAAAGGCAGAAAAACGTAATAGGGAATCAGTGGTATGATGCAGCAGGTCCCTTTATGTCCCTACAATCACATCATAGCACTCTGAAATTAAATTCATGACCAACTCCCGTGATCAGGAGCCTGACCCCCCCCCCTTGCCTTACTGTTAACCAGAGGGGCGGCCCATCATAGTAATCGGTTTATCAAATCCTTACAGATTCCCTTTAAATTTGCAATGACGGCACAATGAGACCATGTATTCACAAGATTCAGAGCAATTGAGCTAAAAAGGGGCAAATTAAAACAATAACATTCACATGGAATCCGGAGGAATCAGCAGTATATTGTACAGCCATTATTAAACCAATATACAGTTAGAGTCATGCTTGCCATTCTTGGAAATAATCATTTGAACAGGAATCTGTTCTCTGTTTTTTTTTTTAAGGGTTTGACTGGAGTTTGCACTTTAAATGGGAACAACTCTCCATGGAGCAAAAATCTAAAAGATCGGACCCTACAGAGCCAATAAAGTGAGTCAGATATGTGTGTGATGTTATAAACGACTTATAACCAAAAACAGAGATTTTTCTTTTTCTTCCCCCCCCCCAAAGCCGAATTCCAGGTGAATATAAAGAAACACAAATTAGTGCAGTTCTTAATGTTCATTAAAGAACTCCAGTATTTTCACCCCAGCACTGCAAGGGTTAACTGCTCATTTTGGTCTAGGGAACGGAATAAAGAAGATATACTCACCTGATCCTCGGTGCTGCGGCAGTCAGCGCTCACGACTCTCCCCCTTCACTCTGGCCGTTGTAAGTCCTTCAGTGTCTTCACGCATACTAGACCTGTTAGACGTGATGATGTCATGGGTCCTTAGACTGCCAGTGCCCGGGGGTGAAGGGGTTGAGGGGACCAGTGGGATAGGGGATTGGGTGAGTATATCTACGTTATTTGCAACCCTAGACCAAAACGAGCAGTTAACCCTTGCAGTGCGGGGGTAGCCCCACTGCAAGGGTTAGCTTTTGAAAATCCTGGAGTTCCTCTTTAAGATTAGTTAAGAAATTAGTAAATATATTTTCAAATACTGCAAATAATGGAAGAGTCTGTTCTGACATCTGCCTTCTGCAATCTCCTCTACAGTAGCGGTAAGGAACCCAGCAGACTCTGCTGCTTCCACATGTACTGACAGAAAGAGAGAAGCAAGGGCTGGTCTCCTCAGTGTGCTGTTGCTCTTTCCCTGTCCAATAACAGGCTGGGGGCGGAGAGTTGACTAAACTCTGTTGCGCAACTGAAAGTGAGGTCAACTAACAGGCTGGGTTGCGGAGCTGTGTATATTTCAGGGCTGGCTGAACATAATAGCTAATCCTTTAGCAAGTAACAGCTGGCATAGATGTATTTAAACTGCCAGGAGTTCAGCTTTAGAGAACGTACAGCAAGAGTCATTACATGGCAAAATAACCATAAGGCAAAAAAAAAACACGGATAGGTTTTAAAGAAACAAACTGGGGAAATCAGACTGGGGTGTGGTTTGGAATGTCTCAGTTTTATTCCTAGCGGAATGTTCTTTCTGATGTGAATGACTGATGTAACTTCTTGTCCCCATATCACAGGACTCCTGTCATAGCTGGAGGACTATTCCTAATCGACAAATCCTGGTTTAACCACTTGGGGAAATATGACACGGCCATGGATATATGGGGAGGAGAGAATTTTGGTAAGAAACGGGTAGAATCTAATCTATCTAAACTTCTATCCAGTTACGTCTTATGGAAAGGAATAAAGAGAGTTATTCTGTGAAAGCATAATGACAATTAAAGAGAACATTTAATAATTATAACTGCCTGCTTGTATGTATGCAGTGCAGCCACCTCCAGTTATCTACATGCAACCTTATTTAACTAAAAAGGGGACTTGTTACTCTAAAGGAGAATCACTCTTCAAATCTGAAACCTTAACCATCAATCTAACCTAAATTCTACCATTAAGCTAACCTTAAAACTAACTCTAATCCTAAACCCCAAATATAAACTTTGCGCTCATCCTAAACCCCAACCATCAAGCTAAGGCTAAACCTACCCCTCTTCTTTAACCTCAATGATCAGCCTAACCCTAAACCTAACCTTTATCCTAAACCCCAGCCATCAAACTTACCCTTGCCCTTAACCCCAACTATTAACCTAACACTCATGCTAAACCCCAACCTTCAATCTAACCCACATCCTGTACCCAACCATCAAACTAACCATCAACCTAAACCCCAACCCTTAATCTATTCCTCATCCTTAACCCTGACCATCAACCTAACCCTCGTGCTAAGCCCCAGCCTTCAGCTTAACTTTCATCCTTAATCCAAAATATCAAACTAACCCTCATTCTAAACCCCAATCTTCAACCTAACCCTCAGCCTTAGCCTCATCTAGCAACCTAACCCCCATCCTAAACATTAACCATCAACTTAACCCTCATGCTAGATCCCAGCCTTCATGGTTACTCTTTCTTAATCCCAAACATGAACCTAGCCCTCATCCTAAACCCCAGCCATCAAAATAACCCTAAATCCATGGTTACCCTTAAAGTATATTAAAATATAAAACGTATTTTTTTTAAATGCGGAAGTGTTAGACTATCTGTGAAGTTTTTATTGCTGTTTTTCCCCCTGATGAGTGGATTAACCCCTCTGTTTGTCCTGCTAACTATTGTCTACAGATCACAATATGAGAGGCAATCCCAAATTTTAGAGTTGTCACTAGAGCAAGTGGCGAGGGTAAATTATCCAATGTGGGCAAATGTTCCCAGGAGTCTCCGATGGGAAATCCTCTCACTATCAGGAGATTTTCTATGATTTCCTGTTGCATCTCCAAGACAGGAAGTGAAGGGAAACCTCCCCAGTTTCACACAGACAGCAAAAAAATAACCTGAAAGGAGTTTTATTCCTCGCCTACGCTATTAAAGACTAAAAAACAAAACAAAAAAGTCTGGACTATATATTAACCTGGCCCCTCACTTAACCCATAACCCGGAGTTGGGCTTTAAAATAAACCAAATGGACTATCCAGCAGCTACAGTGTTTCCTTTGTTGCATTGTCAGTTCATGGCAAATAAAACCTAGGGGTGTGATATGCGATTATTGGATTGAAGCACACTCTCCTACAAAAGCAAATAGCTTTTTAAAGTGATATTAAAATCAAGCGATGTTTAAGCTATTTCATACATTCATTAGCTTCCTGCAGAATCAGCTGGCCCCCTGAGCACCAAACTCCTGTTTTTGGGTGGCTCCTTTCCCTAACAGGGTCCTATGGACCAGCTGTTTTGTGTGCTAGTAAGGTGGGTGTGTCTCCACAAACACACAGGCACTGCAAGTCAAGATAGTCCCTTCTGCCTCTCCTTCCTTTTAGCCTTCCAAGCTAGTATGTGGACAGCTGCTGGAGTCTGCTCTGTCCTTTGTGATCTTGTACTGCAGTGCACAAGAAGATCAGGGAAGCTGAGTTGAGAGAGTTGGAGCCAGCTGTTTGGAAACATGATGACTGTAAGTGCAGGAAACACAGATCCACAGAATGGATGAAGTAGAAGCAGGGAGATCCTTTCACTGCTGCTCCCCAGGGGCAGCTTCCCCTCCAGCAAGGAGAACAATGAGCAGCACAGTGGAAGGACAGCATAGCCTTAGATAATCTCACACCGCAGAGATAGAGCTATAAGGATGCAGAACAGAAGAGACAAGGCACAGTAAGTACACTGCTATATTTCAAGAGGAATTCAAGACAAAGGTTAAATTGCATAGGCACAATTAACATCTACTGATGTTCCCTACAAGACAGCGGATCCACTTTAAGGCCTCATTCACACGAGAAAAGGCCGGCACATACAGCTCCGTGCTGCGTGCACGGCCGTATCGGGCAGCTCCCGGGAAGGACAGGTGCTCTGTGTGATTAGTACGCAGTCCCTGTCCTTCTCTATGGGCATACACGGCCGTACGCCACACCTACGCTCACCTAAAGTGCAGGTCCGTATGGGTGCGGGTGTCCCGGCTCGGACGCAGACAGGATGCATCGGACATGCAGGGCTGGTGGGCAGAGTACGGCCACATATTCCCATAGGGAAAGACAGGGGCTGCGTACTAATCACACGCAGCACCTGTCCTTCCCGGGAGCTGCCCGATACAGCCGTGCACGCAGCACGGAGCTGTACGTGCCGGCCCTTTCTCGTGTGAATGAGGCTTAAGGAGTTACTCCTCCTCATCCTCTGTTGTTTGCTAGCATGCGCCATGCTGGTATTTGTAGTGCGAGTGGAAAGCTACATTATTTTTCAGAAATCTATTTTGGGAAGGGAAAGGCTTTCAGGTACGATGAAACTTAGTAACTGTAACTACCGTTCTACTTTGCAGAGCAAATTGCAGTTTAACAAGAGTAATCATAGACTGAAGCCTGTAAATATGCAGACATAATATAAAGTTATTCAAAGCTCTCGTAAAAAATGAATTATTAAATATTCATGCCCCGTCTCCTGAAAGCTCATTAAACAGATTGCTATTTACCAAGAGGTACGCGGGAATTTTACAAGTATAGAAAATACATAAATCATGCTGTTGACTTTATGAAAAAGGTAAATCAATTCAAATGACTTCTTATTTTTGGCGCACGTTAATCAATACGCCTCCTTGGGGCAATCCTGAAATGGTACGCTAATCTCGCTGCGAAAGAAAATGCTATTGACGCCGATAAAATACAGCTAAAAAGCCAGTTATGATCATATTTTTTCAGCATCATCGTTATTAAGAAGAGGAATATGTTTCAGTTGCTAATAATTTGACAACTTTAGTTCCATGTGATGGGTAACACGGTTATTGTCGGGGGAATGTAGGGGACTATTGGCTCAATTTGGTGGGTTTGGGCTTCAGAAATGGAGGAACATTGTCAGATGAGCTTAGCAGATATTCAGGACACAGCAGAAGGATCTGGTATTTTAGGAACCCTACAGAGGAAAAAAATCAGGGATCAGTATCAGCAGGCTAAGATTGGAGATTCAATTGACAAAACTTGTATACGAAGCAAGCAGAGGGGTGCAGTTTCAGGATCAGTGCAGACAAAGAGGGCAAACGGTGCCCCCACCAGATGCTGGAGGACTTTAAAAGAGGCACAGGCTCTTTGAATACCTCTGATGGTGAGGATAGGTTTGGCCATAGGCCATAGGACTCTTTTGCTCACCACTGCTTTCCCACATTACAGTGTGCTGCATGTGCCAAGCAGAGGCTTGATCTGACCCAAGTGGATAGAGGAAGTCTGCCCAGCTGAGGTGAAGTCAGGCTAATATTATTTTCTAAGGACAGACCCCATCTTTAGCTTGGCACATGTTTAAGATGTTCGGCTCGGTTATTCGGCAGCTTTGTGAAGAACCCTGTAGGAATTATGGGGTCCCGTACAGCCTACCTGGCAGGGCCCCTCCCTCCCTGTTAACAGACACGTGCATGCTCTACGTGCAAAATCAGATGGCGGGGGCAGCAAGGTTCGTTTTAATTTTTTGTATTATTATTTTTAACTTTTTTTTTTTCACGTAAATGTTGCTATCACAAAGGGACTAACACACCCCTATGTGACAGCATTTAGAGGTTACCGGTTCTCTTTATGGAGACATCTGGGGTCTATTAGACCTCTGATGTCTCCCCCACCCCCCAATACATAAGATCAAGCACCGTATTGTTTACCTGACACTTCATCTTGGTTTGTGACAGCTCTGAAGCAGGATTCCTTTGTCTACTCCCGCTCTCCATCCTGACAACACTTGTGACCAGTGAGCATGGAGCCGGCCAATCGGGAAGCCGAGCAGCGTGTCATTACACGCCCCCCGGCTTTCTGATTGGCCACAAAGCCCGCTTCATGCTCCCTCGTCACCTGGTGATTGAGCATGGACCCGGCTTCCCGGCCAATCAGGAAGCCAGGCGCCATGTAATGACGCGTTGCCAGGTTTCCTGATCGACCAGATTCCCGGCCAATCAGGAAGCCGGGTAACGCGTCATTACACCTCGCTCAGTTTCCTGATTGGCCAGAAGCCGGCTCCATGCTTCCTCGTCGACTGGTGACGAGGGAGCATGGAGATGGCTTCCCTGCTGATCGGGAAGCCGGGTGTCGTGTTTTCTGGTATCGGCAAGTACGGAAAAAAAATATCGGTACTCGATACCGTTACCAGTGCATCCCTACCGAAAACCATGGTGAGGAGTTGCGGGTGGGGGGGGCATGATTGCAGGCTAGTACAAGTCAGCTACCCAGCACACTTGAAGTTGACAATCTGCACAGGCATCGCAGGGAGTTCTTGTTGGGTGAAGCAGTGTGGGCAGCTCCTGCTGGGCCCCCCCTGCCGTCTTTATAGTGGCCCAGTATGGGATGCCTGGCAGTACCCCCCTATTGGTGGTCCTGTATAATTGTAGAGAAAGAAAGCAACTTCCACTGCCCTCCGCGAGGTTCCTTCAGAAATGCTCGGTGTGTTCAGCAGCCGATTTGCGCATGCCATTGTTTTCCAGCAGACCTTGAAGACGTAATGAGATGGAGATGAGGCGAGAATTCAATAGCCACCGCCCATATCTGTATGAGAGAAGTGACGATACAAATGGAATTAGTGGAAAATAGAAGCGTGGCTCGTGGTGTCAGGATGAGAGGCCTTGCATGACTGAGCCAGAACAAGACAGGAGTTTAGGCGCTGACACATTCCATTATAGGAGAGCGCGCGCTGGTAACATCGCTGCAAACGCATTCCGAGAGCCGTCACAGGTGCCATTTTTTTTTTTGCTCAGTACCTCAAACCAGACGGTGAAAACCATGAAGAATGGTGAAAATGGAAATTCAGCCAAAGAAGATGATTCATCAGCTTATTTAATACAACAATAAACAGCGGGCAGCATGGCCCCCAAATTCCTGCCACTCCTACCTTTTGTTTTCTCCCTTTATAGTATGTAACGGAAGTCATGTTCTCTGATTGGAGGACATCCTTATCCAGGTAGGAGAATCGGTGCTGATGGATGGGTGGGGTAGTTCTGCAGTAAGAGTAAGACCCTATTCTGAAACTTAGCAGCCTTCCAGCCTGTTAATGTCTACGGTAAACAGGGAGCAGGTCACTTTTGGGAGGGGGTAGCAGGGTTTAGTTTAGCTGCTGGGTTACTGCTGAGGTGGGGAGCAAGGGGAGTGGAGATGCTGAGTCACTGTTAGGAGGGGGGAGCAGGGTTTTGTTTAGCTGCTGGGTTACTGTTGAGGGGGGGAGCAAGGGCAGCTGAGATGCTGAGTCACTTTTGGGAGGGGGGAGCAGGGTTTTGTTTAGCTGCTGGGTTACTGTTGAGGGGGGGAGCAAGGGCAGCTGAGATGCTGAGTCACTTTTGGGAGGGGGGAGAAGGGTTAAGTTTAGTTGCTAGGTCGCTGTTGAGAGGGGGGGAGCAAGGGCAGCTGAGATGCTGAGTCACTTTTGGGAGGGGGGAGAAGGGTTAAGTCCAAATAATATTTTGTTGAGCAGAGAGGAAATACAATGCATATTACAGAATGATTCACAATATAAAGTGTGAGTGATCACAGAAGTGAACAGAAGCAGGAGAACAATTAGACAGTAACATACTCACTCTGTAGCGCTATTGTATAGTCTTCTGCATGGTAAAATACCTGTAGGTGAATGACACACACACACACACACACACACACACACATACATGTTTCCTCTGCACACTTCCTGTGTTGTATCAAAGAGTCTAATTAGCCCTCCTAATTCATATCTTCAATTACAGAACGATGAGTGTCTATATGTTGTAGAGGTGAGGGGAGTAGTTGAGTAGTTTAGCAGGGCTGGCACCACTCCACAGTCCACAAAAAATACTGTGTGTTGTCACTCATCAACAGAACAGAGACCAGCTGAGTGCATTGCTTTGAGAGTAACATGTATTTAAGCTGCTTATATTATTATTATTACTACAGGTACTTATATGGCACCAACTATTTTACGCAGCACTTTACATAGTGCACATTCACATCAGTCCCTGCCCTCAAGGAGCTTACAATCTAAGGTCCCTATCTCGCATACTGTACATACATACATTCATACATGGGGCAATTTAGAGAGAAGCCAATTACCCTTCCAGCATGTCTTTGGAGTGTGGGAGGAAACCAGAGTACTCGGAGGAAACCCATGCAAGCACATGCAATCTCCATGTAGATAGTGTCTGGACCAGGTGTCGAACGCACGCACGCTGTATCCAGTTTCTGACATGTTGCGCTATTAGCATAGCAGGGAAGCCTGCTGAGCATTTTGTTTATCCTGTCAGAGGCTGGATACAGTGAGCGTCTGTTTAAATAGCAACAGGCACGTGCTGTATCACTTCTGCTGTCAGAGAGAGAGGAGGCTGAGCTCATCAGTGGATTCGGGTAAGGATATTTTTTTTTTTCTCTTAATCGCAGGTGAGGCAGAGCCTCACCTGCGATTAAGAGAAAAAAACACATTATCCTTACCTGAATCCACTGACAAGCTCAGCCTCCTCTCTGGTTTGGGGGAGGCGTTGTTTGCTGCCCCCCTGGAAAAGTGCCGCCCAAGGCAAATGCCTAGTCTCACTTGCATAAAATACACTTTTGCATGCAAGCACATGCAAACGTCCTGCAGATAGTGTGCGAACCGGGTTTGGAACCCACACAAGCACATCCAAACGCCATGCAGCTAATGTCCTGACTCCAGACCAGAATTTTAACCTGTGCAAGCTCCATTCAAATAGTTACCAGACTGGGATTCAATCTGGGGGCCCCGAGTGCTGCAAGGCACTAGGCCACGGTGTTGCCAATTAGTTAAAGGGGCTTGCAGGCACCCGTGCATTTGCAGGGCTGCCTGTAGACGCACAGTGGCAGCATGCACGGCAGATTGACAATGCTGCTGCTGCATGCAGGAAAAGAAAATGCATTGCAGCCACTCTTGGAAAGAAAGCTTTGGGTGTTTTGGAGGATAAATTGCTGACTTGGAGACAACATGGAACATAATACAAAGTAAAAACAATTTTTTCTCATTATTTTATTCCACTCCCGGTGCATTCCTGACACCAATGGCTAACGGGGCCCATATATCGCCGGGGGATGGGTTGAACTGTATTTTTTTTTAATTTAAAACTTTGTAAATAAAACATGTAGTTGTAGTTTGCAGATATTTACACATCTCGCCGCACTGTCACTTGCTGGCTGACTAATGAAAATAGGTCGCTGTCCTCGTCACAGGCAGCAGACATATTGAGAGTGACAAATTGGTTTATAGAACAGCAGAATATATGAAAATCTCAGCCCTCATAATCAGTTTTTACCTCCCGCATTTTTTATTTTTTTTTCCTGGAGAATTTATTGACTTATCAAGTGAATGTGTCCTCCTCTGGGATGCAGAAGCTATTATGTATGTGTTATCTGGAGCTAGGCCCTTGCACAGTCAATATTCTGATTGAATTTCGGGCCTCTGGCGGGAACACTGCGCTTTTTTTCCCCCCACTTTTGTTTTTCATTTTTCTGTGCAAAAGTCGGCGTCAGATGAGAGAAGGTTCTCTATTCCGCCTACACTATCGCACTTATTAAAGCATTCCAAGTTTCTTGTGTTTGTTACTTCGGTTTGCTCTGTTGCATTCGGAGGAGACAGCACTCTCTGTTTATTTTATACTTTATAAGCGTATCGGTTAAAACAATGTTGAATTAGCCAGAAGGTATAAAGCACAATATCGAGATTTTTAGACGTATGCTTGGCCGGCCTTGTTTGCTTGGCCTGTCTATTGTGTTTATGCTTATGAAAAGGGGTGGTGGTCAGGGGGGAGGGGTGTAAACAGACACCTCTGGTGCCTTCTAGTTTAAATAAGACTTGGATCAAAAAGCAATGTCCGCTTATCCTTGAGACCACCACAACCCATTGGGAGTGGAAATTATACTTCCATTCTGGATTCCACCTTCTCAACTGACCACCAATGTAAGGGGCCCTTTTCACACTGACCACCAATGTAAGAGGGTCTTTCTTCCCTGACAACCAATGTAAAGGCACCTTCTGCACTGATCACCAATGTAAGGGGGCCCTTCTCATGCTGATCATCAATGTAAGGAGCACTTCTTCACTGACCAGCAATATAAGGGGGTCCACTGACCCCCTTATATTGAAGGAGGCCTTCTTCTGCTTTTCAACAAATTAAGGGCCCTTCTTCAGTGACCACCAATGTATGAGGGCACTACAACACTGACCACCAATGTAAGGAGCTCTTCTCGACAGACCCGCATTGTAAGGTGGTTTTCTTACACTGACCACCAATGAAAGAGGGCCCGACTCCCACTGACTTCAGTGTAAGGAGACCCTTCTCCCACTGACCACCAATGGAAGGGGGCCCCTTCTCATACTGACCACTAATGTAAGGAGGCCCTTCTCAACTGACCACCAATGTAAGGAGAATTCTCCACTGACCACTAGTGTAAGAGGGCCTTTCTTTGCTGACAACCAATGTAAGGAGCCCTTCCCCATTGACCACTAATATAAGGGGGGATATTCTCCACTGACAACTAAATGTATGGAGGCCTTCTGCTGTCCACTAATGTAAGGGGCCCTTCTTCAGTCACAGTCAATTAAAGTCACAATCTACAACACTGATTACCAATGTATGAGGGCACTGCAACACTGATCAACAATGTAAGGGGCCCTTCTCCACTGGAACAATGGAAGGTGTTCTTCTTCCACTGACTTCCAATGAAAGAGGGCCCAAGTCACACTGACCGCAATGTAAGGGGGGCCTTCTCCCACTGACCACCAATGTAAGGGTTAATTATTAGAACCACCAGTGTTGGGGGTTACTTCTCAGTTGACCACCAGTGTAATGAACCTTTCTCCACTGACCACTTATGTAAGAGGGAACAACACCACTAACCACCGCTGCAGTAAAAGGCCACTTCTCCACTGACCACCAATGTAAGGGGACAACCACAAGACAATATTTCTAAGTAAGGGGAATCACCTTTATGACAGTTATCATAGAAACAAGTGTCTCCGTAGTGTGCTTCTATTCCTTTTCTGGTGATAACTCAAAATGTTGGATTTCCAGTCACTTTCTGTCTCAGTGACATTGGTCACCATACAAACAGAGAGGGTAAATTTCCCTAACGAAAGGCAGCACAGGCAACAATAAAGACCTGACAGAATCTAGCCCCTCACCACTCCATCCAAAACCAAAAAAAAAAAATGTTTAGGCTTTAGATACACTTTGAAATGTGATGCATTGCAAGTAATTTTGCTTCCATTAGATATTATTTGGCATTCCTTTAGTGCTATTGCAGCTTGATGAGTCAAGACTGATATATATTATTAGAGGGGATGAAGCTGCCTAAAAGTGCCCACTAGCGCCCCCTGGCTTGAGTCAATCCAGTGAGAATTGGGAGTTATAAGGGCTGAGATGTGACAGGACAACAATCGTTTACAAGCAATGAACATCCAAAGATTTTCCATATTATTTAGTAGTATATTAGCTGCTGTGTCACATCAGGATAACATACTGTATATAAAAAAATAAAACGGCGTTCCCTATCTGCGTTTCCTATCTGGATTCTTATTACAGCCTGGTATTATACAGCAGCCGATGTACTGTATGCCACAAGCTTACAGAAACATGTTTTCATTAATGGAAGATTTTCTCCTCCTGACTTCAAAGGAGTTTGGCTCTTTGATACAATGTATCAGCGGAGGAATGGGAGGAATCATTCTGTGTCTGTAGATAAGGTGTTATTGCAGTCAGGGGGGGGGGGGACGCCGCCTCAGTGACTTTCCGTTAGCTGAGATCGGGATTGGCGCATGTTGCACAACCTTCTTAATCCTCGGTACACAGGGATCTGATATTTTTCTGGCTCACCCAATTCGAACAAGACACGGCTGGGCTTAAGGAGCGGCTAAAACCGTTACTTGACAAAGAGCACGTATGATGTGGTTAAAGTGGACCTGTCTGCTGTAAGTAGGCCCGATGCTGCAAGGAAAGGGTGGCAGACTCTGGACTCTGGAGCGAAACTTGAACTATGAAATTGTTTTTTTTCCTGTAGTCATATAATTTGCCCAAACGGATTTGTAAAGGGAGGGAAATATGTATAAAATGCTACCTGTGTTGTGTTCTTATGAGTTAGGCATGCCGCAGCATGGTAGACTGGCCCCACGCATTCCATGCAAGGCCGGATTTCCCACAAGGCCAACCAAGGCCCGGCCTTGGGGCAGCAGGGGTGTGGAATTCCTATCTCCCCCGACGCCTGGGATATGCAGTTACGGGTGCCAGACGCGTAGTTCTTTTCTACATTTAGCCCTGCTTTGGGCAAGCAAAGCTAAATCTACAGTGGTGAAGCTGTCGCTTGTTTTGTACAAGTGATCCAGCCAATGTCGCAGAGATCACTTGTATGCAGACTACAGGTCTGCTATTCTCCATGGGGGTAGGGGGGCCCATTAAGGGACCTGACCTTGGGGCAGAAGAGAGAGTAAATCCAGCCCTGATTCCATGATGCTGTGGCCAAGGGTGTCCCTAGCCTTTTTTTTATGGCACTTACACATCTGCCTGCCTGGCCCTTAGCAATGTGGGACACTCTGGCCGTAAAGGGGGGCGGCAGGCACACTGCAAACATTGTGCAGCAGAGCGACCATGCTGTCTCGCCTGCCGCCTCCCCATGTGACCCTACAGCATGGTAGACTGTCCCCACTCATTCAATGATGTTGTGGCCAAGGGTGTCCCTAGCCTTTGTTTATGGCCCTTACACATCTCTCTGCCTTACTCGTAGCAACCTGGGACACTCTGGCCGTAAAGGGGGCGGCAGGCACACTGCAAACATTGTGCAACAGAGCGACCATGCCGCTCTGCCTGCCGCCTCCCCACGTGACCTCCAGCATGGTAGACTGACCCCACCCATTCCATGATGCTGTGGCCAAAGGTGTCCCCAGCCTTTTTTTATGGCCCTTACATGTCTCCCTGCCTGGCCCTTAGCAACCTTGGATGCTCTGGCTGTAAAGGGGGTGGCAGGCACACTGCAAACATTGTGCAGCAGGGTGACCATGCCGCTCTGCCTGCTGCCTCCCAACATGACCTTCAGGATGGTAGACTGGCCCCACCCATTCCATGTTGCTGTGGCACTTCAAATGCCTGACTGATATAACCGATGTATGACTACTTTCCTGGTCAGCTTCCAGTATCATGTTTATTATCGGCAAGCTCTTGTCTCACCAGCCCCTGAACTTCACAGTTCTGTGTGTGTGTCCTCACAGGCAATAATCAAACAAATATACATTGCCCATCAAAGTGTTTATTTAAGATTTTGACCAAATGCTTACAGTCATCATGTTTCCAAGCAGTTCCAACTCTCTCAGCTCAGCTTCCCTGAACTCTCTGTCCTGTACAAGATCACAAGAGACATTACAGTCTCCAGCAGTCGCAGGGAAGAGCGAGGAGCAGAGAGCAGGGGATTGGTTTGCCTTGCTGTGCCTATGTGCCAGGCACAAGGGTGGCACCATAGGACAATGCAAGGGAAAGGAGCCACCTTAAAACAGGATATCAGGACCAGTGCTCAGGGGACCAGCTGATTCTGCAGGCAACTAAAAATTTTAAACATGAAAAGGCAGAATGCAATTATTTCATCAGCATCTGAAATAGCTTTAAAACCTTTTTGACTTTAAAGTGGATTTTTAAGTAATTCAGCATGTCTGCATTTCTAACTAGCTGGCATGCCACAATATACAACAGTTTATTAAAAAAAAATCTCTGCCTGTTATTATTCAAAAGAAATAATTGAGTTTCAGTCCAGTGACTTTGCCTAGGTTGAGATGATGTCATCAGTCTGCTGCAGGCAGGAGGATGCATTTCCTCAGTCCCCTCTTCCTCAGTGATCAGACTGCAACTAAGTTCAAGAAAGGAAAATCGTGGCACTCCAAAAATGTGTGTCTTTTATTTCATCAATCCATAATTAAGAACATTTAGAGATGTTATTCTGAGATGTGTTTATGAATGCTGGTGGAAAGTATGTGTATCTTGCTGGACTCCTTACCGGATTTCTAGAAAAGATGCATGTAGATGGGTTCTCGCCGTGACCACGGAGGCACCGTGAAAAATATGAAGTTGTAAGGATGTCACCAGCACACCAAGTTGTTAAATTCAGCAAATATCCATTTTAATGACAAGCATTGTACTTCAATAGCAAGTACTTTCGGGGCCTCGCAGGGTACCCGTCATCAGGCTTATTCTGAGCCTGATGACGGGGACCCTGCGAGGCCCCAAAAGTACTTGCTATTGAATGACAATGCTTGTCATTAAAAAGGATATTTGCTGAATTTAACAGCTTGGTATGCCGGTGACATCCTTACAACTTTATGAATGCTGGTGTTCTGTCGAAAGCTCCAACTCATTGAGATCTCCAACTACCTCACTTTCGGTGCTCAGAAAGACTGGCGCTCTGTACAGTTGCGGTGCGCATGCGCGCATAGCGTTTTCTGAATACTCGTCAAGTTTGCCACCTGCTGAATATTGTTCCATCAGTCTTTGTGTTTTGCAGTCTAACGCCGTCTGGTCGTAATCTCCAACTTACAAGTACCTGGCAGTGAGGTAGTTGGAGATTTCGACGAGTTGGAGCTTTCGATAGAACACCGGATTGATGAAATAAAAGACATGCGCAGATTTTTGGAGTGCCGCGACTTTCCTTACTTGCAGTTAGTTGCATTGCTGGTAACGAGGCAGGCATGCACGCAACAAGCAGAGACATTTGAGCAGCACTTATCTTTCATATATTAGATTTGTAGATTTTCAGCAAGTCACAAGGTGAGAGGCTGCAGCAGGGCCTGATCTGTGTCATAATTTGTGAACACAGCCAAGAACTACGCAAACACCAAGATTTCCATGGATGTGTCATCTCTGAGCTAACATCTCAGTCCAGGAAGTAGACTGTGACCCTGGATGATGCCTGAACAAAGATGGCTCCATCTTTCTAGAGAGAAAAGCAAATTAAGCCATTGTCATTGTGTAATAAATACTTGATGTTAGACTGACTTATTACTTAGAATGTATACATTTAACAGGAAAAAAGAAATCTGGTGACAGGAACGCGTTAACGTGCTGTGTTTTCCACTTCATCTAGAATATATCCTTCATGTTCTTTTCCAGAGATCTCATTTCGTGTGTGGATGTGCGGGGGAAGCCTGGAGATCATCCCGTGTAGTCGGGTGGGTCACGTGTTTCGAAAGAAGCATCCCTACGTGTTCCCCGAGGGCAACGCCAACACGTACATCAAGTAGGTACACTATTACCTCTGCCGGTAATGAGCGCAGCGCCCGGGGACGCAGCTGTGTATTATTTGCCTTTGCAGGCATGCGGCATATCGCTGTGTCGAATCAGCTCGGAAATTGATTTTTCACACACTGTGACATTGTTAATTAAGAAGTAACAGCATCTAGAAAACAATCTCTTCTGCTCTTATCTCGCCTTACAAGATTAAAATCAATACGTTTTCATAAGGCCACTTGACAGGGGTTAAATACATTGTATCACTTCATATCTGTCTCCTCATGCAAATAGCGTTGTCACTTTCCTCAGCCAGGAAGAAAATAGACAACAGCAACAATAATAATAGAACGTAACATAGTATACGTTGAAGTTTAATCTGTTTATATTGTCCTTCCTTGGTTCCTCCTTTGCCCCCGTCATCAACATGCAAGTGACATTTTGAAATCAAAGCTTTCTGTTTTCATTACATACTGTATCTTATTTTAGACCCAATGGTGTTATCACTGGGTCTCTGTGCTTCTCTATTTCCCAATCCCTCTCTTCCATTCATTCTCGTTTGTTCACTTTATTCTGTTGCCATGGGCATACAGTTATTATCTAGGGTAGGGTAGGGAAGGGCGAAGGAGGCCTTCAACAAGCTTTCCAGGCACCACCAGATCTTTAAACACCGGAACATGCTCCACCAGAACGGTCAGGGATTTGTTAAGGCAAACAATTGCTGCATAAATATTGAGTACCGCCTACTTTTTGAGGAATGTTTCCTCTAAGGGGTATCGTTGTGCAAACAGCTTCGGAGAAGCAAATATTTTCTCAGGAATCTGCATAAAGCATAAAAACGCGCAACATAAGAACGCACATAAAAAGTGTAGAAATGCTGAGGCTGAGGTGTGAACCAAGCCTTAGGGTGATCAGGCACAGGTGGGTCAATGGCTAAGCACTCCCTCACCTCAACATTTCATGGGTCTAGTACTGGAATCTGTTACATGCTACTATTCATGCAAAGCACACTGGGAATCCAGGAAGTTGTTGGTAGTGATGGGCAGACGTAAGGCAGCACTCACTATATAAAAGGGATTTTTTCCAGTAAGCTTTGATTACATTATCAAAAACAACTATATATGTATTCCTATTAGAATGCTGATGTTATAACAGGAGAGGATATGTTGGGACTTTACAGCTCCTCTAATATACTATAACCTGTGCACATAACCCTTCTGCTAAATCCAGGTATCATTAACATTACATATCATTAATATAATTTATTCATTTAATATACAGTATATTAATATAACACCATTTCTTCAACACCAATCAAATACTTGGCCTTCCATTGCTGGCCTCATTCAAAACGTCCTAGCTGCCTGGTTACTATAAAAATCTCAAGAGACCCTGTCCCCAGACCAGTCATTCTCATAAGATTACATGAGCATTGAATGTATTTTACCTGTAAAAGCCTCCCTTGTGTAGACACCCAAAAGCGCTGAGACTGCTGATGGGCTCTGCCATCTTAAACGTGATGGCAGCAGCTTCGTCACAATCAAGTGACAAACTTCAGACTTCCAGCTGTTGTGCAACCACAAGTCCCATGAAGAACTGCAAGACTGACAGCCATAGGCATCACTCCCAGAGGCAGATGCATGATAGAATTTGTAGTTCCACCACAGCTCCTCCAGCCCTCCGCTTAAGTCTGCCTACCCCTGCTCTATAATATTTCCCTTTACTCCTCCCCCCACAGCTACATAAAAGGTTATATAAAGGAGGTGAGGGGCTGAGGAGCTGGCCAGCACAGGCAGTTATCAAATACTTCCAGAAGAGAGGAGGGCTATGATGTGCACTAGGGATGCACCATTATCGACTCCATGCTCTTTTGCCGGCTCAATGCTGATTGACCGGAAAACCGTCTTCCCAGCCAATCAGGAAGTCGGGAGGCAGATTATTACCCGTCGCCCGGCTTCCTGATTGGCTAGGAAGCCGGGTCCATGCTCTTTGGCCACCTCAATGCTGATTGGCTGGGAAGCTGGCTCCATGTTCTTTCGCGGCACTGCCGGTCAGAGAAAATCTCCCTCTGACCAGAGGGAGATTTCTGGGTAGATTGGAAAAAAAAAAACAACCAACAAGCTTTCTGGGTAAAATCTAATATATTTTTCAAGACAGTTCCGAAAACTAAATGGAAACTTTTCTTTTGAAGCTCATTTACCAGACATGGCTTTGCTCTCTGGCCCACCTGCAGGGCTTGGAAGATCCAGGAGAAGATATTATTAATGCAGAGATAGCATGGCAGGTGTTGTGTGTGACACACTGGAGCAAGTGTTCTGCCATCTTCCCGCATCCCGCCATAATTAATTTTTGAGAGAGTGAACAGCAGGTGCATGCTTAATGAAGAAATACTCATTTACATTCCTATTTCCAGATCTCATGCAAAGTTTTCCTGCGTGTGCCGCTGTGGCCCTGCTGCCTTCCTCCGCTTAACATATGCTGCACAGTGTCAATATTTCTTCAGAAATATTACACTTTGTCTTAAAGCCTAATTGAAGTCTCCGGATTTTTCTTCCCCCCTCTATAGTCCTGTACTGCTGCATGTGATGATTTCAGATTCCTGTTTGCTTAGAAATTCCTTAAAATACATTTTTGTTTGAGCGGAACCAGTGCTCTTTCCTGGCGGAGCTGAGTAACAGCCACACACCTCATCTCAAGTGTACTCACACAGACTTGTAATGCAGAGGAGTGAAAGGAGGGGTCTGACCAGGTCTTTTAGATCTTAGAGTGCACTGGGCAGGCAGACATCCCAACTCTCCCGGACGTTTCGGGAGTCTCCCGCTCCCACCGAGAGAGAAACGTTTTCTCCCAGAAAGTCATTCAGAGGGAAAAAAAACAGCATAGGAAAGAATTGCTAGGCTTCTATTGGCTATATCAATTTGCAATACCATAGCCAATAGCAGACTAGCTATTGCAAATGTATTAAACCACCTCTCTTGTGTCATAGCAGTTCCACATACAGTAAGAGGCTCATTATAAAGGCGGGAGTGGGGCTTTAAAGAAGAGCTCCCATTACTGTAACTCAAATACCCAAAGTGCAAAAACAAAATTTGTAGCTCTATCTGTAATACTCACATCTCTCCAGCACCGTCCTACCTATACTCACAACTCAATCCCATTCTGCCAGTCCTCTTACCCAGTGACATTTAACCCACTTCCTGTGAGCCCAGGCTGTCATGAACACCCCCCCAGAGTGGATAATCATACAGGAGGACTGGAGGGGATCCATGAGTTCTGCTTTAAAAGTTTAACAACCAGTAATTCTGGGGGTGAAAATACCATAACCTACTAAGATTAAGAAATAACAACATTTAGTACTGTTCAGTTCCACAGTCAGTCTTTGCAAATTGGGATTGATGAAATTTGAAAGGTTGGGATAAAATTTACTGCAATCCATTACCTTTCTTTGAAGGCCTTGTAATAGAAAATGTTATTGGAGGTCATTCTACACAAGATTAATTTCTCTGTTTTGATGAACCAAAGCGGGGTTGAGTTCCAAGCTTGTTTGCCTCCCTCCGGTACAGGGATTTGGCGATCACTGCCCATCTCCAGTGTAGATCATTTCAGGCAAACTGCTATTATTGCCAAAGTAAGTCAATACTCTTTATATTTGTACAAAGAATCTAGTATAAAGTATATGGTACCGCATTCCCGTTCCTTCTTGTGGATTCCTCACAGGGATAAGTGAGGGGCATAGCAGTGACAATGAAATAGTAGCTTGGTCTTACCTTAAATGATGTCTCTTAATCCGATCTTCCTCTTCTTTCCTGATGTTTTCATCTGTCCCTCCAGCGGTTCGGCGGCTCTCCGATCCAGCGCTGACTCCTCTCTGCTAGCAGGCACTTCCGATGCAGCGGTGTCTGCATGCAGGTGCACGCGTCCATACACTTACCTTGCGTCTGTGCTCGTCTCCCGGCCGAGAATCCGAACTGAGCATGCGCCCGCCCCAAGATGCTTTGCGGCCGCCCGAGCAGTTTCGTTTTCTCGGACAGGAACGCGCAGCCAAAACAAGGTAAGTGTAAACCGCTGTTAAAGCGTTTTTTGTTTTTTTAATAGATAGCAGTAGATATAGGCAAAAAAACAGAGGGTTTAGAACCCCTTTAAGTTTCACAGTGAGCATATCATAGTCCCGTTGGAGGGTGGAGTGGAGCGGGGATGGATTTCCTTGATAGGGTCATTGAGAGCAGTAAAGACACACCATGGTCTTGAATGCTCCCCACTCAACCCAAAGCGGAAACATAAGCTTTAGTGTGAAGTTAAGCTCTATCTTCATTATAACAGAGGACATTTTGGACTGTGAGGAGCTGCTAAAATGTTTTATTCTGACTGTGAATCCGTTTGTGCTATCGATACTGTCTGTACTCAGCAATGACAATTCTGACACAGAAGGCAAACATTACTGATAACTGCTTTCCTGTCACCCTTCAGGAACACCAAACGCACGGCAGAGGTATGGATGGATGAATTCAAAAACCATTACTATGCAGCACGCCCGGCCGCCCAAGGGAGACCTTATGGAGAGTATGTATCTACAGAGCTGCCAGCTTCTTTTATAGAATAAAGAGTAAGACTCCTAAGTATTTATTCAGTAAGATGGTACAAAGGACCTTTATGTTCTGTCTCCCAAATCAGCCATTCAGATGTCTTCCGCTTTTGGTTACCATGGCACATCATAGCTCTCGTTACTGCGCGGTAAAAGCGATGCCATTTAACGATTCACAGATGTTTCTGACCCCACCGTGTTGTAGAAGAGAGAATTCCTCACACTCATTGTTAAGCTGTCATAAGAAACTTAATGGCTTAAAGAGATCCTGTCAGTCTTTAAAAAACCATAATAGCACTCCCTTGCAAAAGAAGTGGTATTATACTCGCCTCTCTGGTGGGTCTGTGTCTCCAGCCTTCCCTCCATTTCAGTGCTGCAGCCTTCATCATAATTTTCACTATTTAATTCAACCTTCAACACATTGCATGCTGTGGTTCCATCCTCCAATCCCTAGGGCACTACAGGGCTCACTCAGGGCACGTGTCTTAAGGGAGGCTGAATGGCCAGATCAGAAGAAAGATAAGAGCCAACTAGAGATATAATATCTCCTAAGCCAACTAGAGATATAATATACCACCTCCTCTTTTGCAGAGGAGTGCACTTTGTTTTAGAGACTGGCAGGGTCGCTTTAAGGTATAACTAAACCCAGAAGTAAACATGTAATATACCGCAGCTTACCTGATATGGTGGCTGCATTTCTATTTTTAGGCTATAAACCTTTTCAGAAAGTACTCATAATAGCTGTTGATCTTGCCAGAAATGCTGTGTCCTTGCCACTTCCTGTGAACTGACTTGGATGTATAAAACAATGAAGAAAGGCAGACATATTTGTAGTCCAGCCTGAGTAACAACCATGTCTTCCTACTTCCTACAGTGGAAAAGTGAGTGTTGCCACCCTGACAGAAAGTGAGTTATTCTCAGGATTACCTGGTAAAAATAAAGATAACAAAGCCTAGAAAAAAAGAAACCGCATGCAGACACCACATCTAAGCATTGGCAAGCTGCAATACTTAACAGTTGTGTATTTGGATTTAGATGGCATGACATTAAAAGGATCCAACTACAATACATTCTTATTACCGAAGAGCTCCAGATAAACAGCTAAATTCTAGAGAGGAGCAAAGTGATTTAAATTAATTTAATTTTGGCACAAAATTACACATTTTGCGTTTGCAGAAATGCAAATTTGCTTGAAAAGAAAATCACATGGCTTTGTATTATGCATTCACCATGTCGGAGCTTACCCGGCAATAGATGGCTCTGCTGATAAATTGACATGAAAACTTTTATATAGCTTTTTTGCCCATTTGTATGAAAGGTTAGGGTTCCTAGCTAACAAGGTGACAACAAGAATTCCAGGATTGTTAAATGGATCTTCCCTAGAGCTTAGTAGTCATGTTACTCTTAAAAGCTCCCAAAACCACCTTTATTTTTCCTTTACCATGGACTCCAATGGGTTTCACCAAAATTTTGTTGAAGTGAAGCAAAAACTCCCATTTTCACTCATTCCTACTAAAGACATAACTAAACTTCATTTGTGAACTGTTTTAGCTGTAACATTATTTAGAATTCTGTCAACCAACCACAAGCCTGCTTTTGGAGTTTTTAGGATATAGGAAGACAGTTGGTGAACCATCTTTGGTTGACCACTAGGTTGGTTGGTCATCTGGTTGCACAGGGTGGTGGGTGAGCACAGCTGGAGTTTCAGATAAATCTAACTATTACAGTAGGTATGAGGGACCTCTGGCAATTGCCCTCAGATGCTTGTCCTTCAGTTTCCTCTCCACCTCACCGCGCTGGAAATCTCCTACCCAACTATTTATCAAGATTTTGGGGTGGCAAGGCATAAAAGCAATTCTATGTTTATAAATTACAGGTGAAACTCGAATAATTAGAATATCGTGCAAAGTTCATTTATTTCACTAATGCAACTTAAAAGGTGAAACTAATATATGAGATAGACTCATTACATGCAAAGCAAGATAATTCAAGCTGTGATTTGTCATAATTGTGATGATTATGGCTTACAGCTCATGAAAACCCCAAGAACCCCAAATCCACAACCTCAAAAAAGTAGATTATTACATGCAATCAATAAAACAAGGATTGTACATAGAACAATATCGGACCTCTGAAAAGTACAAGCATGCATATGTACTCAGTACTTGGTTTGGGCCCCTTTTGCAGCACTTACTGCAATTACTTTTGCACGATATTCTAATTATTCGAGTTTCACCTGTAGAAAGAGAATGAGCACAATTTGATACAAATGGGCTTGTGGAGTCTAAGTCCAAGACCAACCAAAGAACAATTGGCAGGGAGAGATCTGCCTATTCTTGCCTAAATCATGCAATCTGGATCCTACACATGAATGTTACCCTTATTCACCCTAAAGTGAACCTGTGCATTATTCATTCAAGGTGAAGCAATTGGTCCACTTTAATGCCTCCTTCTCAGCAGCACATACTCACTTCCCTTTCACTCCAACCACTGCTTATTTCGCCACCGAGTGCAAAGAGAGGAAGCCCTGTGTGAGCTCTGAGTACTCTTGTCATTGCTTGCACAGTGCGAAAGACTATCTCCCATTAGCCAATCAAAAAGCACTAGCACCGTCACATGAGAAAAAAGGGAGTCACATAAATGAAAGTACCAAGCATATTCTCTTCGTGTGGCCGAATGGAGCAATGGGAGATCAAAATAAATATAATGCTGAAAAGAGTGGCATTAAAGTGAGCTGTTCTTTTTTCCTGTGCCGGCAAAGCACAAGCTTGCTTTAAAATGGACCTCGCAGAAAAATGTCTGTCCGGACCCCTTCCCCGTTCACAAATCACTCAGTAGGTCTAAAATGCACCTGTAAAGAAAAAAAAGTTAGGGTTAATTTTTACCTCATCCCCCTCTTCTGCAAAGGACTGTCCGAACTTGCAGCCATACGCATGGAATCAGTATGTGTCTAGGGGCGATCATCTGCAAGCAATCACTGTATGTCCAATTACAAAAGAATGAGCTTCTGGGGTGCTCTGTACAAAATACCATTGCAGTGGTTGCACAAAAAATTAATATTTTGGGGGAAGGTAGCGTTTTAGAAAATGATAGCTAGCTGTGGGCTGAAATGGAAAAGTCATTGCAATAATATGACATTAACAAAATCTTTCATAGAATTTATGCCCATTATATTGTTTTTTTGTGTGGAATCTTCTTCAAAAGTCCATGGGGTGTGTTCACTGAAATATAGATTTTAACAGAAGCTTTGCTTTATGTCTTACTTCTCTAATTTATATTGTTATACTCATTTTATGTCCACTCCATATCCCATAATGCATCACTGCACTTTATTCGCTCCAATGTATTGGCCTGTGCTTCCAGTCATCAGCGTAGTATGAAACAAAGACAAACAGCTCCCATTTACCGTAATACATGATTTAATTGTGCAAATTGCTCCTAGGTAATAGAATAAAGCAGGAGAGCCCATATTCATAAATTAGACGGCAAGGCCAATTATCTTTGAATTACATCGCTGGTAAAAGTATTTGGAATGTTGCAAACAATCAGGTTGTAACCCACTTACAGCTGATGTCTGCATTAGATTTAATGGACTGTGTTCATTAAGCTTCACGCAGTTGTACAGAGCTTAAAATACTTCATAATAACTTCTGACGGGGAATAAAAATATCGCCCTTACTTCCTGTTGTCGGTGTTTACAGAATTGAAAGGCGCTGAAAGGATTTAAAAGTTGTGTTTTGTTGACCACAATGTATTTGTCAGTGGAGGGGTGGTGGTGCTAAAGGAGGGGGTGGAGCACACTGCTGGGCAGCACATGCAAGTGATCGAATAGATAGAGAGCCGCCAATCGTTTGTATATGTAACAGCCATTACTGGCTGTTTACACCTGTCAGTTAGGGGGCACTCGTGAGCAGAAAACAAAAAAGCGTATATTTACGGCACCCCACTGGAAGGAGCTTGCCGTCGGTTATATACAACGAACGGATGGCAAATAGTTAACCTGTGCAACCTCAGGACACTTGGCCATTAAGTCGTGATGGCATTACCGTGTGTCCCAGTGTGGATGATCGAACTGTGTGCGGGAGGTGCCTTTGGGGTGCCATTCAAATGAACTACAATGGGTGGTAGGTGCGATTGCATGGTACAGTACATTAATTGCACTGGACTGTGCGATTAACTTACTGTACTAGTGTGAATGGGCCCTCAAAAACACTGGCAGACACACACTACCACGAACACAACCTTACGCACTCTCAGACATTCTCAAACACACTCTCTTTTCTTTTCACCCAGTCTCCCTGCCTTACAAGAACTACAGTGGATGCTCAGCCTGGGGTCCAGTGTGAGCTGCTGTGCTGTGACAGATCTCCATCCATATGTGCATTGCTTGTACAACTCCCTTGCATGCCCTGTAGAGGTGCCGGGAGCCAGAATGTGACGTCACTTTGGTCCAGGCACCTCTACAGGGCATGTAGGGAGCCATACCCAGAAGTATAGAAGACCTGTACTGTCCAGCATAAAGAATAATACTGATTTTAAACTACAGATCAGTGATCCAGCCATGGCATACACTTTAACAGAGGTCACATTTGTTTACAAACTGGAAGTTACAAAAATCACTGTGAGTGTTTTTTTCAAACAAATTTCACCTGAGCGGATAATATTGCAAATATAATTTTAATTTCACTAACATTTCAGCACGGTAAAGTTGGTAATTCCACAGATAAAGCTATTTCGCTAAAATTATTCAGCAAAATCCTAGGTGATGATTTACAGGTTCAGCTATCATTCACAACCTCAGATATCACTATGAGGTCAAGCTTTTCCACAACCTTCCTTCAGCTGCCGCTTAAACCTTAGGTGGAACTTACATTTATAGGTCATGGTGATGAGTTGAGGCAAGAGTCATTGCTTCATTGTTTACACCAGTGGTTGTCAGCTTGTAAGGTATTATGTTTTTATTATGTATTTATGGGGAGGACTGTGAAAGGCTGCAGCCATACTAGGGGTAATAATGGTGGACATGCTACAGGTGTATATTGGAGTCATTCCTATAGGTTTGGTGGAAGACATTACTAAAGGTTTAATTCAAGTGGAGACATTCCTTTAGGTTTGGTTGGCGACTTGAGACATAACTATAGTTTTGGTTGGAGACTGCAGGAATTCCTTTAGATTTGGTTGAAGACTTGAAAGATTCCTATAAGTTTGGTTGGAAACTGGCCACATTCCTATAGGTTTGGTTGGTGTAGAATGTGCTTTGTTTTGGGGTGGACTTCTCCAAGAGGTCATGAAAGGTTACCACTGTCCCAGCTTGTGAGTTAGGTTTGTGCAGATGATTATAAAGGAAACTCCCAGTACCCATGCTGCCATACAAAACAGGTATGAGCAGTAAATACTTGCAGGAGGTCCAGCAAAGCTGTACTATAGATCTCCATTTTATCAGCTCCAACAGTTGGGCTTTAGAGACATTTTGCAAAAGACAGTGAAAAACTGGGGACATGTTACATTGGGCTAGTAGAGATCACTGCTATTACCCTAAATGTTAAATATCCCCACTGCCAGTACACTGCTTTGGTCCAGGGACCATACAGCAAGCTGCAAAGCATGTGACCTATAGGCTGCAAGTTGGGCACCATGGGTTCCACCCTTCCAAAACACCCTGAATCATCATAAAATGAAAAAAGATGACTTTCATCTTTCCTTTGTGCTTCCCTTACAACATACTGGTTTCCCCTTATTTCTCTGTCTTCTCTGTCTTTGCCTGCCTACCACATTTTTCGCTCCTCTAGAATCATCTGCACTGATTATTACATTCTCGCTTGACCCCATTATCTTCTGTAAATGGTAGGGTGCAATATAGCTTTATTTTCAATTCTGTTTCTCCTGGCACGTTGCAGGAAGTGGTGACAGCAGGAAAATACCTTTGATAAATAATTCAGGTGTATTGAAGGCACACTGCCTTTGACTATATATGATCAATGACCCAATCTGGTGCATTACACACTGTTACTGAGACATGATATACTGTATGTAATATTGAGTCGCATTCCAGTGCTGAGAGAGTATCCTGTAAAGTCAATATTCTCTGTGGATTTAGAAGAATATTAGATTGAAAGGGGCCTTGGTTGTCCCCAACACTTTCATTGCTAACAGAATAGAGCTGGTTGCTACAACTGCATTCTTTCCCATATTCCCCTGCTACTGGAAACATGGAACTAGTGTTGTGTAGACACAACTATTCTGCTGTAGGCCAAATGTGGAGTTATTTCTCCATAAAGTAGACATGACTATTCTGCAGGAGACTAAACATTCAACTATGCCCCCTCCATAAAGTAGAAACATGGCTATGCTGCAGGAGGTTATACATTTGACTATGTCTCTTCCATTAAGTAGAAACGTGAATATCCTGCACTGTCCTTCACAGACATTCAAATATGCCTCCTCCATAAAGTAGACATATATATTGTGACAGGACAGTGCCATGTCACTCTTGTGATTGCTGTGCTTGGCGCCCAGGGCTCTCGGCCAGAGGGGCTGAGAGGGTCCAGAAATTGCATAGTTTTACAGGGAAGGAGCTGGGTTTCCAGTTCCTTCCATATTTTCCGGAATATAACTGGGATCTGCGTCTCCGGAGATTTCTAAAGCTGGCCATACACCTTACAAATATCTGCAGATTGTCTGTGGTCAGATGGAAAAAGTGCAACAGATTGGCCCAGGTGGAGATTACTCCATCTACACAGTTAAGTGTAGATGGAGGAATCTGTTGCACCTTTTCCATCTGACCACAGAAAATCTGCAGATACTTGTAAGGTGTATGGCCAGCTTTAGTGTCTTGGGCGGGATGAAATCTCCAGTCCTGGGAGTCCAGGCAGGCCAGACTGTCCAGGTGGCTGGTAACAGCCCTGTTAAAGACAGTGAACAGAGAGGAAGAGAGGGGCAGTGGTGCAGTCGGACATGCAGAGTGGGAGACTGTGTGCATGTGATGCTGGATGCAGGTGGAACACCCTTGGGTGCTGGAAGGCTTGGAGAGGCTGAGAGGGCCTGAGAGAGCCAGGCACACAAGGTGTGTGGCTGTGAAGTTGAAAGCTGCTCAAGGACTAGCATTCCTGGGAAGGGATGCCCCAGGTTTGGGACTGTATGCAAGTCGGTGAGACCTCTTTGTTTTGTTATCTGTGCTGGAGATAAGCGCATATTTTGTGTTCATCACTTTCTGCTGCCCTGCAAGAGCAAATAAAAAAAAGACTTGTGTTTTGAAAAACCCGCTGTGCGAGTGCTCTGTGAGCTTCCCAATATCACAATATATACTGTATAATGAAAAAAAGTACCATAAATGTAAAAAAAAAAAAAGTTTCCCTACATTATGTTATAAAACATTTATTCTTACCCATATTTTTTGTAAAACATAAAGTCGGGGTCATGTCGGGTAAATAGACACCAAACATGTCAAGCCTTAAAATTGCGTGCGCCCGCAAAATTGCAAAAAACGCCCTTAGGCGACGATTAAAATGCTTTTACTGCTCATCAGTTTAGTGTTATCAGTGATTAATGGCTCTAAAATTATTGTTCTCACTCCGACGTTTGCGGCGATATATAACATGTGCGGCACAATAGGTGCAATCGTCTTTTTCGCACGTAGGCGCACCCGAAGCATATATGCGTGTGTATGTGGGGGCGGGGACTTAAAAAAAATGTTTTCTTACATTTTTTTATGCTTCTTTAATTTTTGTATTACTTTTTTTTTTTTTTTACACACAACTTTATTGCTATTACATGGGGGGCTAAGAAGCCCCCTGTGGGATAGCCAATTTACATGACAGATCCTCTTTATGGAGACATCAGGGGTCTCGAAGACCCCTAATGTCACCTAGGTACCCCCAGAGAAGCTGATGAATCAGAGATGGGCATCATCACTTCATGCATTCGGGGACTGAGAGGAGATCAAAGGGAGTTTGTATACTGAACTCCCTTTGATCTCCTGTCACAGAGCCATGACGGTCCCGGCCGCATCGGGCACAGCGGATCTCGGGACCGGCAACGGCAGTGATAGCTGCTGGTAATACAAGCGATCGGGCGTCTCTAGAGACACTCGATCGCTTGACTGTAAGCTCCCGGCCGGCTGTGTAATTACAATGGCCGGCCGGGAAGCTGCTCATCGGGCTCCGCCGTCCTCTCGTCGTGGACGAGTGGATTTTTCAAGCCCTGTATATATACATACCCACACTGTATAGATATATACTCTTTAAGACTAACCATGCAAAACAAAAGCCCACTATTTGTTTTTAACCCTAGCACAAAATAAAATATAAAAAAACTTTAATTAAAGACAAAAGACCCCTCTGCAAAGGGGTAGCATAGAGGCTAGCAAGCAAGCGCAGGCAACCCATTTGACCAGGCACAAGGGTTATGCAGTGCATTAAGGGTTCAGGTGTGAATTTTCAGCCATAAGTTTGGCCGAAACCATGAGATGCAACTCAAACCCAAGGAGCCTCCCAACCTGAACCTCATCCCTACTCGCATCACTCCAATTCTGGAGAAAATACAATGCTTGTATTATATTTAATTGCTTTGCTTTAGAAAACATAAGCCTGTAAAACATGGAGGGAGGTGATTAATGGAGAAAAGGTAGGATGGATGGAAAATATTTTGCAGGTAGAAATCGGAATGAAATGACTCTTGGCTTTATAGAGCAACGTTCCAAGTCTTGACAATGAGTGACATTTCTGAGTTGAGGGACAGAATAATTCATGCCGCACAGAATTGGCCATGTCCCCAGCAAATGTACTCATGTCGCTGATTTAAAAAAAAGGAACAATGTATCATTTGGATGTGTTTTATACCCCGTTTAATTGACTGAAATGAATTTGGAATAAAACACCAGATGTACTGTGTTTATTCTCACTTCTATAAGCCAGTGAGAACGACTCCCCCCTCGTTCTCTGAATTTTTAACCATTTGAATATTTTTAATTAAAACCCGTACAGGCAATAAATAAATTATTCAGCATCCGCTGTTCACGTTCTCCAGAGACCGCTATCACGTTTAACGCGGAGTCGCAGTGGTAATATTATTATGCATTTTAGCCAATTAAGCTGTCTTCTTAGTAACATGTAATGCTAAATAGCATGCCGTATTTTTCATCACAAGTCAATTACCGAAATAACAATCAGCAAACAAACTTAATTTCACCTTGGCATCATCGGCTGCTTCTCTGTCACGTTTTATGGACAATAAGATGCAAGGAGCATGGCAGGATGTTATAATTGTAAATATCCCTCGTTATGCAATTCTCTGGTGTCCTGACCTAAATGTAGCACCCTCAAGTGCCATAGACATACAGTAGATTATAACTGTATCCATTAGCTCTACAGTATCTATGCTACATTGACATTCAGCCTGTCACTTTATACATTATCTGCCCCACCTAAACCCTTGTGTTGTACCAGTGTCTGGTGCCCCGGCCTGCACAGTACTAGCCAACAGTGCCCCAGTGAAGATTACAATAGTATTTGTTGCCCCAGCCTGTGTAGTACTAGCCAACATTGCCCCATTGAGGATTACGACAGTCTTTGGTGCCCCAGCCTGTATAGTACTAGTCAACAGCGCCCCAGTGAGGATGACAATAGTCTTTGATGCCCCAGCCCCTATAGTACTAGCCAACAGTGACTCGTGAGGATTACAATAGTCTTTGATGCCCCAGCCTGTATAGTACTAGCAAACAGTGGCTCGGTGAGGATTACAATAGTCTTTGAAGCCCCAGCCTGTATAATACTAGCCAACAGTGACTCAGTGAGGATTACAATAGTCTTTGATGCCCCAGCCAGTATAGTTCTAGCCAACAGTGACCCAGTGAGGATTATTACAGTCTTTGGTGCCCCAGTACTAAGCAGTACACATGGCAGTTCAAAGGCTGCGTTTGACCTGTTTTGCATTGCGCTGCATTTCATTGGACATAAAAAGACCTATTAAGGTGCAATTGAGTTACAGGCAAAGCAAGGCAAGCACAGCCATTTCTTGCAAAGTGCTGCTTTTTCCCTTCAAACACAATTACATGAGTTTGAATGGAAAACGCATGATGTCAGCCAGCATCCCCGGATGGTTAGGTTATATCCAGAAACCACCTGGTTTCCATTTGCAATGGTAGTTGCTATATTGTAAAGCACTGTGCAAACTGTTGGCGCTATATAAATCCTGTATAATAATAATAACAAAAAGGCAGCATCTAAAAGGGCTTTACAGATTACAATCAATCTCCCCTTTTCCCATAGATCCCAACAACCCCGGGCTAGGGATGTGGGGATGAGGCCCTCGTCCTCCTCAACATGGGCAGAAGGTGCCTTGCAAAGGTGGTGTGGCTCTGCAGCCCCCCTACGAGGTACCCTCCCACGATTGACTGGCTTTGATGCCATGCTGCCTTGTATGGCTGCATGCCTGGATAAGGATCTGGTATTGATTATGATAAAAGCTGTGAACCTGCAAAAAACTACTGTACCCAAAATCACACTGGGGTCTTTTTTTTTATTAAAGGGACGATACAATTTTATTTTATTTTTTTAAAGAAGCAAAAAGCCGGTGTGGGGCCCCCCCCCTCAAAATCAATACCATTCACAAAAAATAAATACAAAAAATTAAAAACAACCACACCATAGAAAAAAGTCCTTTATTAAACACCCCGTCATTTTATAGGTGTGGCCTGACATGATAGGAGTTGGTCTACCTGGGTCAATTCTCTGATCAGGTTGCTTCTTTGTTAATGCAATTCATTTACATTTTATTGATAAAAGGAAAGTTTTCAGTGTGCTATCCGGTGCACTCTGTTTTGTTTTATATTAGGGTCAGTGTACACTTGCATCATACTTCGAGGCAGTTCACACCAAGCTTACTATCAGTGGAAATGGTTTGTATTTGAGATGCATATACAGTGTCTTCATATTGTATTCCCAAAGGCTTGTACAGAATTATAAAAGCAGTTAAGAAGCTGCAGCATAAGACGAACCATGCTCACAAGAACCCAATGCTGTGATTTTCAGAAGCAATAATAAATACAAGTTATTCCTGCTTCATACGAAATACAACCACGTTCCATATTCCTTCAAAATACATGTCAGCAAAACACACCTGGCCTGTCCGTGATCCATGGTATACTTAGATGCAGCACCCCGGGCAATTTAAAAACAATATTCACTCAGAGACCTTTCCAGGAAACCGCTCAGTTTTTCTTTGTTGCAGGTTTGGGTTAATAAGCAGTAGCACCATTGTCTTCCTGTAAAGAATGATCCTGTCAGTGGTGGAAAGAGTGGAATAAACTGTTATATTTTGCAGTACCTGTCTTCTGGCCGCAGTACTTAATCATTTTCTCTCTCTCTGTCTCTTTCCTGCCTCTTACACTTTCTTCTTGCACTTTCTCACTGCCTTTTTTTTATTCATTCTTCTCTATTGTCACCTCCCCTCCTCTTCTCATCTCTCCGCTCTGTCTTTTCCCCATCTCTTTCTCACTGTTTGTCTTTCTTTCTCTGCATCTTTCTATTTTTTCGCTGTCTTTCCTTTTCTTTAACTGCATCCCCTCTCTGTGCCTCTTCCCAATTCTCTCTCTGTGCCTCTTCCCAATTCTCTCTCTCTCTCTCTCTCCTCTCCTCTCCTGTCTTCTCTCTTTTTCTTTTTCTTTCTACCTTTTCTTTCTTTATCCTTTTTCATTCTCATTCTCACTCTCTCTCTTCAACCTTCTTTAATTTCTCTCTCTGTCTCTCTTTTTCTCTATTCCATCCATTTCTCTACCCTTTCCGCTTTCTCCTTTTCTCTACTCGTTCTCTCTCGTGTTCTATACTCTCTACTCTCTCTCTCTTCCACTTCTTTCTGTACTCTTCTCTTCTTTTTTCCCTCCCTCTTCTTCTCTTCTTTTCTTCTCTACACTCTCTTTATTCCTCTTCTCTTATTTCTCTACACACACTCTCTCTCTCTCGCCCTCCCCCCAAAAAAATTGTCTCTCTTGCTCTCTTTCATTCTCCCTCTCTGTGTCTCCCCCCCCTGTTTATATTTCCCTCCTCATATCTCTCCCTCTGTATATCTCCCCCTCATCTCTCTCTGTCTTTATGTCTCTCCCTCTCTCTTCCCCTATCTCTCTCCCTCTTTTCCCTCTCTCTTGCTCCCTCCAGCATTCAGAAGAGACTGTCGCTGCGGAGAAGCTTAAAATGCCGACCATTCAAGTGGTATTTGGAGAATGTTTACCCGGAACTCCAGTAAGTCCCATTGATTACATTCACATTGATTTTATGTTGTAAGGAAGAGGTCACTGCATTTTGCTGACGATTAGCCGTGTTTATTGAAGCCCAGCTATAAATCTTGTATAAATCAGATTTGTGCCTGCTTTTAAAGAGCACCTGTCACTCAGCGGAGGAAGCCTTTATGCAGTTACCGAAAATATAAAAAGAAACTTGCAGGCTTACATTACATTTGGTTTAAGAGTCAGCACCACAACAACTAATATTTTAGTTTGGGTGCCTCTCTGTGAGGTTGCTAGCAGGTTGCTAGCACCCAGCAGTGTGCATGCAAAACTGAATTTTTTGTTTAGTTTTGGATGGGCTTAGCATTTATTAGAGCCCAGTGACATACTGTATATTGATAAAGTAATGCAACACAGTACATAGGTTCAGGTTCAGCCATTGCAGTACATATTATTAGCAATTATCTGCTACAAATGTTCATGCTTACAGAGATTATAAATATGGTGCTGGTTGTGTGTTTTTCCACTAAGACTAAGCAGACTCTGTCCATATTAATAACAGTTCAGCATCCGCCCGGCGCTTGCAATGCGCACTCTTTTCAGTACATTATTAATGGTGCCAGTTCAGTGACCTGTAAAATAATATTCCTGGATGTACTTTATTAAAGCTATTGCATTATTAAGCAAGGCCGCATTCTCATGATGAAAACACCGGCTTCACGGAATGGATATTTTTTTTCTGTTTTTGCTACATCGTACTAACATAGAAACTAAAAACATAAAGTGCAACTTTATAAATAAAATATGTATAAGGTACTGCAAGCATAGAAACTAAAGACACAACATTCTGCATTTTAATCAGATATAAATCAGACATTGCATGCTATTTATCTATGATTACCCCATGCAGTCAGCAGATAGTGATGGACAGCTCTCAAATCCTAGAGGCACGGATAGCAGGGAGATCAGATTGCACACTGCTGACAATTGACTCAGGTCAGGACACACCCTTCTCTTCTAGCAGTGGTGGGAGGGCTCTGTCTTATGCTTTTGTCTTGCGATGGTTGTAAGGTAATTAAAAAAACGTACGATCTGCCTATCTTGGACAGGCAGATCGTACTTGCGATGATTGCAAGCCGCGCTCCCCTGAGGGGCGGGCTTCCGATGACCGCAATGCCGAACGGGCAGTGTGCGCTTGCGCACACGGGCCCGTCCGGCTTCTATCTTACGAACATGCTACACACCCGCCGAACATCGTACGATGCTCGGCGGGTTTTCGAACATGTTCGTAAGTTAAAAGTCGTGCGACCTTACAGTAGTAGAGGTCGCACGCCTTCCACACACCTTACGATAATCGTACGATCGCGGGATTTCCCGCGATTATCATACGATTATCGTAAGGTGTGTGGGCACCCTTAGTCAACTACACACAGGCAGTCAGCAAGCATGTAGGCAATGCTGGGCTTCGTTGATAGATATCAGGTTTTGTTGAGGAAACGTAGTATGCCCCAATGAACAGTGCCTATGACTGTTCTTAAAAATGTCTTCACTCACTTACATTGGTGGTCAGTGGATAAGTTCCCTTCTTACAGTGGGGAAATAGTCCCTTACATTGGTAACTGGTGGAAAAGTGCCTTACATCGGTCCATGTAGACAGAAGACCAATCCGTCACTATTCACTGCTCAAGGAACCTCTAGCAGCCTTTGGAGGCACCATTGAGTTTCATGGAACCCTGTTGGAGAATGTCTGGTTTTAATCAGTAATCTTAAAGCGATCTTTCTTTAGAATTCGGAAGCCCACAAAACGGTTCACATTGTAAGCATTTAAAACCCAAACTGTTGTGAGGTGTTTCCGTTTCATAGCACACATATAATTTATATCTACAGAAAAATTTTGTGAAGCTCAATGTAGCTCTAATGTTTTCCTACAATGCACAAAATATTTCAGCCGCTAAAAATCGGTAGAGGCAGCGAGAGGCCAGCATTAAACATTTATGTGATACAGTTGTAACGTTAAACAGGAACACTTCAGAAAATAAGTGGAATCCAGAAGTATCGCCGGTAAATGCTTACACAATAAGGCTGAGAGCTGTAAAATGAATACAAAGCCTGCAGAAGGTAAACAGCAGAAAGGAGACTACATGTTTAAAGTCCACCAGTCATCCATTTTAAACTTCTAAAATAAGTCCTTCTTAAGAGATACTATCAGTTTACCCATACATAGATGTGTGTTTTCCAAGCCCCCGCTGTCTGCAAGTATTTTTTTTTTGTCAGGTCTCTTGGAACACGGAACAAACACAATATGCTCCCCATTTTTTAAATTAAATTTAAATGATGAGGTTGTGTTGAGTAAATAGATACCCAAAAAATGATAAAAGCTGTGAACCTGCAAAAAACTACGGTACCCAAAATTGTGCATAGGAGATGCTTTGAAAGCCTTTACAGCTCATTAATTATGGAGCTAATAGTAAATGATGGGCCTAGAAATATTGCTATCACTCCAGCACATCCGGCGATAGATGACTTATGGTGGTGGCAGTTGTCATTTTTGTATGCATGCACACCAGACATGTACATTTCATATTTTATGAGCTCCCCTATGTGATAGCATAGTGCAAGTGACAGGTTCCCTTAAGCAAAACAGATGACAAACACACTCATCAATTCGTCACCAGCAAGGTGCACACGAAATGGGCTTTAAACAGTAAAATATCAAAAAGGTTTCCTGGCACACTCACAAGCTAGCATGTAAAAGAACTTGTCTCACACTAAGGTTAAAAACAGAGGTTTGGATACACATCTTCGGCAGAAAATGTGAAAGCCGCACAGCCGCGCCAAGGTACCTCTTATAGTGCGGTCCTAACTCTAAACTATCAGAGCCTCCATCTTGGAGCACATGGGGCAGAAGATAAAATTGGGTGCAGGTTTGTCAGTAGGAAGCCCAACCCCCTTAGGTTCCCTTAAGGACACATATGGGGTGGGTCTATGTTACCTCTATGTCTAATGTTACCTATGCTAAAGCCAACAGAGCACAGACTGTGCTCGATCATCGACATCCCTGGCCAAAGTGGCAGCTCTGAACTTGGAAGGGATCAGAGCTGAGCACTTCCAGGTTCATACTTTATGGGGAGATAATACTGCTAATTTTTTTTAAATGCCAGTGGCAGCAAAGGGGTGACTACATTGCATATATATTACCTGTCTCCTGGAAGGAGCACACCATTTTATGTCCCTAACACAAACAGGTTTATTTACTAAAGGAGTAGAGTATGTGCACTTTGGAAAATACATTTTCACTAAGACTAGTGAAGGAGGTAAAGTTATGTGAAACTTGACTTTGCGTGGGATACCCAATCATGTGCAAGAATTTTTTTTTTTTTTATTTAATTTTGTTCGTAGATGATTGAAGTAAACCATATATTCAGCATATTCATTGAGATAAGTGAAAATTGAATTTGCAAATTGACTATGTTCTAACCTTCGAGCAAATCAACCCAAGCCTCTAGAATCACTTTGAGAGAAAATCAGTTAATCTAATAACATATTGGGTAAACACAAAACAGCACCTGGAACAAACCCACACAACTACAGGGAATCATACAAACCCCATGCAAATGTGTCCCAAAGTGGAACGTAGGAGTACTGGCCCCATGGCCACCATACTGTTAGTCTTAAGGTCCCCACACACCTTACGATAATCGTGGGAAATCCCGCGATCGTACGATTATCGTAAGGTGTGTGGAAGCCGTGCGACCTCTACTACTGTAAGGTCGCACGACTTTTAACTCACGGACATGTTCGAAAACCCGCCAAGCATCATACGATGTTCGGCGGGTTTGTGGCATGTCCGTACGATAAAAGCCGTATGGGCCGTTGTGTGCAAGCGCACACTGCCGTTCGGCATTGCGGTAATCGGAAGCCCGCCCCTCAGGGGGCGTGGCTTGCGATCATCGCAAGTACGATCTGTCTATGCAAGATAGGCAGAACGTACGTTTTTTTAAAGTACCTTACAACCATCGCAAGACAAAAGTCTTGCGATGGTTGTAAGGTGTGTGCCCAGCCTTAGGGTCTGGCAAAGACACAACACCCCTCCCAAAGACAACCAAAGATCTCCAAGCATGGTGTATAGGATTAGCTCATTTCCAGATCAACACCCTTCCTGGTTTCAGAGGCTGATCTTTTTGTTATTTTGTATTTATTGATCTAAACAGCTCCGCCATTAGGAACTACAGTGGGTTTTTTTTGGACTGGAGCTCATCCTACTTTATTTTGAGAAATAGCACCTCCAGCAATAATTAGTGGGATTCATCAATGAAGGGATTGATTCGAGAAATTAATATGACTGCCACTGATCCAGGAAATGAATATGAGCGCCACCAGTGATCGAATCAAGATGGAATTTCCCCCTACTGAGAGGATAAATTGTTAGCTGCATCAATGGGGTTCTTGTTTTCCTATCTTCAAAGGAATTGTAACAGCATCACAATTATAATAGACTGATACTCTGGATGTATTTCTTATTTCAACATTGCTGGATATTTAACTGTGAGGGTAGGCAGCCTCGGCACTGCAGCTGTTGTGAAACTCCATGAGGCATTGCATGACTCTGACAGCCAGAGGCATGACTCCCAGGGGCACAGGCATTATAGAATTTGTAGTTTCACCACAGCTGGGGTGCTGAGGTTGCCTACCCATGTGCTAGTGTGTCATTGGTGGATTTATTCATTAAAAGATAGCTGTAATTAGAGAATTAGTGACACTGTCATTGATGCCTAGGGGCAGAGGCATGAAGGGATTTGTAGATTCACCACTGCTGGAGTGTCGAGTAAGCTTACCCCTACAATAGACTCACAAAACACCTACATTTACTATAGTTTAAAGTTAAAGTTTACCAATCTCTAATTAGACTAACAAGTCCAACACTGTTACTAAAGTATTGTTTCAAAGCCCAGACACATGCTTAATAGACAGTATCAATTGAATCCACATTTGTAACTGAACATGCTCCTGGTGAACAGTGTTGTTTTTTAATACCACCTAGTGAACAAAGTTCCTATTATTGCATTGTAGAATCCCTCATAGATAGAATGCTAGAATGCGGACATTATTCAAGTTTCGATTGGGGGGGGGGGGCAACACTGGTCATCACAAATTTACCATCATATACAGTATACAACTGCCAAACAATATCACAAAATGTCATTCATTGATACAGCAGACAATGTTGTTTGTCCCTATGGAGGATAAAGACACAAAAACACTTAAGATAGGTAATGCCCTAAATTAAAAGCAAATAATGGGACTTTTAAGTTGTCATAATGTAAGATTTTTTTTTTATATACCCATGGGCAGAGTTTATAGCATAGTATACAGTACCAGTCATACATCCATATACAGTATCCATACATAATATATATCCAAACAGTAGCGCATTAAGGACGCATCCACCCGCTGAAAACCTAATTTAAGGGCTTCCTTGCCCACTTTTATTAAATGAAAGTTCACAAAAACAAAACAATTACCCTTGCAGGGGTTAGCATATCTTGGCAACACATGCCCATCCAGCCTACTGGCTTTGCATTCCCAGAACTGCTGCACCGGCCTCAGACCTCAGGCCACTGTCTGTTCCTCCAGACAGTCTCAGTCTCGGGCTAACCTGCACACTTGGTTTTTCCAACCCGCAGCACCCTGCTGCACTGGACCCCACTATGACTCCTGGGCGGAGTTTTCCTGTCTCCCAGGTGGAGCCCTGAACATTAGCCAGCATTCTCTCTTCATAAGGGCTGTGCACAGATGCACAACCACTTGGTGCTGGTTACTACTAAAGTCCGGAAGCAGGATTGGAGATTCCATCCCTCCCAATGCTTTTTGAAATCTCCCATTTCCAAGAACCCAAGCCAAATCCGGAAAACCTGGGAAGAACTGAAAAGCCAGCTCTTTCCCAGAAAACGTTTGCGCTTTCTGCAACTGCTCAGCCCCCCGGCTGAGAGTCCTGGGTGACTATATTGCCAAATGACACCATGGCATTGCCACACACTGCCACAATATATATATATATATA
>NW_017306299.1:1789128-1798221 GCF_000935625.1 Nanorana parkeri
TATATATATATCCAGTAGATAGAAAGATAGATAGATAGATAGACACAATCCTTCCAGAGTATTGTGATGATTAATAGTAGGAAGGTGGCAATTTTGATGCATTTCACAAAACTGCATCTACTTCCTCAGAACATATGGGATAGTCTCTAAAAACAATATCACACTAATATATACAAATATATTGACAATAATAATTATATATAATACATTTACATTCTTCAGTTATACATAAATGAATACTTAGACATTAGGTCACTCACAATATGGTGCCATCCTAGGGTAAATCTGTATCCCATTGGAGACTGCAGGGGGTAAAAACAAGCTGCACATGATCTGGTGGCACTAATTGCCAATTACTGAATATAGCAATATTATAAATATCCTCAGACTCCAATGTTCCCACCATTATGAATGCACATTATAATAAGGAACTTCTTACTACCTTGGTATTTTATTCTAAGAGATTTATCATCATATATTCAGATTGAAGTGACCAATAAGAGATAACTAATAATCAATATTTATGTCTGTCAAATCACGTCTCAAACTGCAATTAAAAGCAAACTGCGTTTGTTTATCAACACAAGCCTGAAGCCCTTTGACATCGGTCCTTAACACCACTAAAACTTTCTACTTTCTCTTAAAAAAAGAATTTCCTCTGTTTTACATCGGGTGAACATTCCTTAATTGGTTGCAGAAAATTTCTGCTGCAGTCCTTTGTATTGTTCATATTTCTCAGATCAGTCATAACAGTGGGAAAAAATTGTAACATGAATATCTGATCTCACAGTAAACCAAAGTCTTCCCTGGACTTTATCTACAGGTCTTGATCTGATTTGTTTGTTTTGCAGAATTCCAACAGCACCCTTATCAAAATCAGGATTAATCAGGCAGAGGCAGCGATGCATTGATTCCCAAAAGACTGGAGGAGAGGATGCCCCTACTTTAAACCTGGTACCTTGTAGCAGCCTTAAAGGGGTGCCCGAAAAATCTCAGGTATTGTGTTTACTTAAATTAGGAAGAAAGCAGTTCTGTTATCAATGATTGAACCCTTAATCAAAATGCAGCTGGTGTCTTAGACTTCTTGGGGGCTACTCCAGGCTCAGCCCATCCCTGAGTAGGTTTTCAGTACCAGAAGCTTACTCTACCACTTCCCTCAGCAGGTCTTTAACACCAGGAGCTTATTCTAGCACCTCCCTGACCAGGTCTTTAGCATTTGGAGCTTATTCTACCACCTCTCTGACTAGGTCTTCACCACCAAGAGCTTATTCTACCTCCTCCCTGAACAGGTCTTCACCACCAGGAGCTTACTCTACCACCTCCCTGAGCAGGTCTTTAACACCAGTAGCTTATTCTAGCACATCCCTGACCAGGTCCACCAGGAACTTTTTTCTACCACCTCCCTGACCAGGTCTCCAGCACCTGGAGCTTATTCTACCACCTCCCTGACCAGGTCTCCAGCACCTGGAGCTTATTCTACCACCTCCCTGACCAGGTCTTCAGCACCAGGATCTTATTCTACCACCTCTCTGAGCAGGTCTTCAACACCAGAAGCTTATTCTATCACCACCCTGACCAGGTCTTCAGCACCAGGAGTTTATTCTAACACTTCCCTGACCAGGTCTACAGCACCAGGAGCTTATTCTACCACCTCCCTGACCAGGTCTACAGCACCAGAAGCTTATTCGACCACCACCCTGACCAAGTCTTCAGCACCAAGAATTTATTGTTACACTTCCCTGACCAGGTCTTCAGCACCCAGAACTTATTTTAGCTCCAAATTTGAAGGGCAAGCAAATACAGGAGTAAAATATATAATATCATGGTTGGTTTAGGTCCCCAGGAGCCCAAAATCCTTCATGTGAATAAAAACTGTTAAAGGTAAAATAATAGAAAATACCTTTTTAAAGCTTATAGTAAAAAAATGAGCAGGTTGTTTTTTAAAACAATCTACCATATAAATACAGTTCATGTCCTTAAAACAATGTAATATGATTTAGGTGTCTTTCCCAGCCTCTTTTTCCATGCTCGCCTCCGGGACTTCACTAGAGTCTCTCCCATCCTCTGGAACTCTTTACCCCAACCTGTCCGTCTGTCTCCCACTTTGACGGCCTCTAGGCGACCCCTTAAGACTCACCTCTTCAGGGAAGCCTATCCCACCTCAACCTAACCGCTCAACCATCACGTTCTCAGACAATTCATCCCCACACAGCTACCTCCTTCCCTTCTCCTTTTAGATATTAAGCCTTTAGGGGCAGGGCCCTCCGCACCATCTTGTCTTGAATTGTATTGTGGCTGTAATGTCTTCCTTATATTGTAAAGCGCTGCGCAAACTGTTGGCGCTATATAAATCCCGTATAATAATAATAGGCCAATTTGTAATAGAGGTATTGCTAAGTTAATGGAAGCACACTGACTCCATTAAATTTGCTCTGGGCATTGCTGGTTCAGTTGTAAAAAGGCATTAGTGGTTCATCTCGGGTACAGATTGGGCAGCTTTTGTACTTTGTTGAAAATGTAACCATTGCTATAAAGCCGTACATTGCTGGATAGACAAACAGTCCAGATATAGAAGAAATATTGTGTCTTTAAACTGACCGAGAAAATGCTGATTCTGCTTTATTCCCCCAAAACCTTTGCATCATGTACTGCTGAGTTAAGGAAGAATTATAAGGTATTCTTATCAAAAGTGTTGTGCTGAATCTCCTGCCTGACACATAAAGTGAATCCGCAGCCCAGCCTGACCTCCAATTATATCATAAAATGGGAAATACATTGTGTCAGCGCTACATCCGCTATTTACTAACCTACATCAGACGGGCTTGTTACTGCCATACGTTTAATTCCAGTTTCCCATTACTCGCGGCTGCAGATGAACAGATTGCCTGGCTCGTCTGAGATGCGAGCGTGAGGTCAGCCGCAAGCAGACGCAGAGCGGTTCAATAAATGTTTATTGCCCTGTACGCGTCTGATGGATCTGCTGCGATGTCACTATTTGATGAACGCTGTATCTGCTCTGCTACAACGTAACACCCAAGTGCTGGCAGACAGATACCCTGCCCAGACCATTAACTTTAAAATGAACTCTGGGAAATCTGGCTTTTGAAATGAGTTGTTTCTGGTCTGGTTTAGGACTAGAAAGACTTCAGCTGCAGCGTTAGTATAGACACACAGAACAACAGGGTCACCCTGCAGCTTTTGTATTTGTGGGTAGTTTAGCACAGAGTGTTAGTGGCAATGCCTCCACCACAACTGTCAACACAGACCTGGCCAGAAGGAGGGTGTGGCAGTCAGAATTTTAAGTGGGCTTGGGTGAATTGGATTCAAACCAAGTCTAGTCTCAGGTTTAGGTATAAGCAAGGGCAGACATGGGCCCCTGTGGGTTATGGGGGCACATTAAGGCCCCATTCACACTGAGCGACATGGGTATTGTGCGTTTTGCCTCGCAATTTCGTGCTTCATGTTCGGCTTTGAGCTACATTGCGCGATATTGAGCGACAATGCACATTTTATCGCGCTACATAGCGCGTTTTGTGGGTGGGACTTTGTCGCTGCTACATTGGGCTGTAACCAATCAACAGCCATCTTGATGTGACATCATTCTTTCCTTACATTGTGCAGTGCAAAAGTAGCGCAATATCACCCGTAATGCGCAACTTTGCACGACACCATAGAATCTATTGAAGTCGAATCGCGCGTCATCTGCGCAAAAAAGGGTAATATACGAGCGACAAGCTACAGCGACGAGCTACAGGCGACATTGAGCTGTGAGATGTGAACAGCTCCATTGAAATGCATTGGACAACGTACATAGAGCGACATTGCGGCAGAAATCGCGCGATAAACCGCTCAGTGTGAATGGGGTGTTATACTTGATGTGGGTCAGATGGGCGCTGAGTGCCCTCCCCACTGTCACAAGAACTTGGACACTGTCAATCTATACACAGTAAATAAGTGTTTGTGTTTTTACTCGGCCAGTTGAATAGGGGGAACAAGAATCGGCATCTCACAGGGGCCCCCTTGGTAACTCTGACGCCACTGGCTACAAGAATACCGATGTGAACGCGGTATTGGATAATGAGACCTCTTTATTTTTCCTGAGTGTATTTCAGTGGACAGCTTCTCATTTCATTCCCTTTGCACGGATGTAAATGTGAGCTGAAGTAACACGTACTGTGCGGAGATATCAGTGTGAAGAATTCATTTCAGTAAATGCTCCTTCATTGGCCATTTATCACAGTCGTTCCCGGGAAAGCTGTCACATTTGTAAGATAGCAGAAGCCGTTGTAAAACCTGAGCTGACAAAGCGGCGAATAAAACGTTCCAGAATCCTCACACGGGAAAATGAGTCGCAATCCGGGGAGGGAGAACTCACACAGCACCATTGTCGCATGGAAAAGATATTTTGAGCTTCATAAATGGAAAGAACATTCCAAATTAAAGTTTATGACAAGCCTATGCTTGGCTCGTTTGGGTAAAGGATCAGCATTGTTTAATAATCCCCCTGCCCCCCCGGAGCACATCATTTCCTTCACTCCCCCTCTGCGGCAGTTTAGCGACAGAAGGTCATGTGACTCACTTCATGTGACTTTGATTGTGTCAGTGGCGCCATCCACCATTCTAATGATTGGCTGTCACACAGGGAGCCCATAGCCTATTGTAAGCTATGACTCAGAGTTGCACAGGGCTCTCCTTTTACTCCTGACAGTTAAACGCAATTGCGTGGGAGCAAAGGAGGGCATGTGCGGCTAGGGAGGTCTGCATCACAGTAACATTTTTACTTTGTTCATGGGCAAAGTTTACGTTCTCATTAAAGATTTGTATGATGAAGATTATCTATGGATCCCGTATGATTAAATCACAAAACAGGCTGCACAGAATTCTAAATATATTGCATTTTACATAAACAGTGCGTATTAACTATGCAGCATGGCTGAAGCTTCTCTTAAAACAGATCTAGTTTTGTTCGAAACCCCATCCCCCGCCCCCTTCCCAACACACACAATTATACACATATTACTACTTTTCAGGGGTTTTCTGGCTGATCTGATGAACTTACGACTCCTTCCTCTTCTCCCGCAGGGGTGGCAGTGGGTGGTTCTTAATGCTGCTCTATACGGTGTTAATGAAATGATGTGCGAGTGCCTTTCAGTACTGCTTGACAACACTGTGCCAAAGGGTCGGTCCATGACGCCTTGTTCACAGAGGAAATGGGTTGAATGGAGGTGGCCATCATTCAGCTCTGAAGACTGGCATTATCTAGTGGCAGAAAAAAATCATGATGGGGTACAGCTCTGGATTGAGACTATTTCAGCAAGAGCTGCTTTTTTGTTCTTTTTACATAGTTAGTCAGGTTGAAAAAAGACATCAAGTTCAACCTAGAACTTTAAAAGCTGTTTTTTGCCTTTGGTTCTGTTTTTAGAATTCCACTGAGCTGAAAATCCATCTTCTCACCCCCTCCATTTAATACATTGACATTTTAGCTTTAATTAAAATACACTTCAATCTACCATGTGACATAAGTAATTCTCCTTGACTCACAAATCAATTAGAAAAATAGCTCGGCAATTAAAGGTGGCATAATAATATCGATCCCTGGGAGATGAAATTCAATAAGCTTTCAAATGACACAATTTACTTATTCCTAATGGCATTAGACGTGCATGCAGCTGTTTGGTGAACGTCTTTCTGGGCTTAATGTTTGGTGTTACTCCTTCTGTGTTAATTTCATGAAAATAAAGAGGGGTTTGGTCCAATATAACCCAGGCAAAACTTATTTCAGTGGAAATAGGCACTCAGGAGGGTATTTACCCTTTGCTCTACATTGCCAGCATGCTTGTTCCAGGATAGTACCTCATTAGGTAGTAGTAGTGACACCAGGATGACAGCTTCAGAGCTTGCAAGACCAAGACAGTAACATAAGCTCTCATATTTGCATGCTGACAGGTTCCCTTTACAGTAATGCTAAAATGTTCTTAGAGAACCAGGGGGCAGAAAAATCAGCTTGAAAGTTTACTGTGGAGCTCCATGTCCTGACTGGTCTAGGAGTAATGTTTGTTTATTTAAATACTGGGCCTTTGCAATGCTAATTAGCAAACAATAAATAGTACCACATATCAAGATACCAATCTAACTTGATGTCCCAGTAGTCAGAAACTACTGCTGTAAGTATTACTACAACACGAGCTTTAGTTAAAAAAAAAATCAAAATCTTCTGATTAATGGTAAGCCCATCCACAAACTTTATGAAACAAAAAAAATAGCTAAAGTTATTGTCGTAGGACCTCTCCCCGGTGCTGAATCCACCGACAGAAGCTTCCCATGGCGCTGAAACTGGTGACATGAACTCTCCGTGGTGCTGAATCTTCATACAAGAGCACCCTATAGTACTGAATCTGGTTACATGAGTCGTCCATGGTGGTGAATCTGCCCACTGGAGCTGTCCATGGTGCTAAATTTGGCCATAGGATTTCTCCACGGTGCTGAATCCACCGACAGAAGCTTCCCATGGTGCTGAAACTGGTGACATAAACTCTCCATGGTGCTGAATCGTCATACAAGAGCACCCTATAGTACTGAATCTGGTTACATGAGCTGTCCATGGTGCTGAAGCTGCCCGTCGAAGCTGTCCATGGTGCTAAATTTCCCCGTAGGATTTCTCCATGGTGCTAAATCAGCATACAAGACCTCCCTGTGGTGGCGAATCTGCATACAAGAGCTCCCTATTGTGCTGTATCTGCCCGCAGGAGCTGTCCATAGTGGCAAATCTGTCCATAGGATTTCTTTAGGATGCAGAATCTGTCCATAGAAGCTCTCCATGGTGCTGAATCCACCCACAAGATTTCTCCACGGTGCTAAATCTGCACACAAGAGCTTCATTTGGTGCTGAATCTTTTCATACGACCTGCATACGACCGGTCTCCATGATAATTATGAGTCCTCCCTGGTACTGAATTTGTCAACAGGAGGTCCTCATAGTGCTGAATTTGCCCACAAAGGCTCTCCGTGGTGCTGAATCTGCCCATGCGGGCTTCAATGGTGTTGAATCTGCCTGTTTTAGCGGCTGATGATAATAATGATAATAACAACAGACGAATAACATATTCTGTGTGTGTATTTTGCAGGAATGGATTTACACTCAGGTTCAGCAGATAAGCCAGCAGGGTCTGTGTCTGTCCGTGCACACCTTGTTTCCAGGGACACAGGTGGTCCTCTTGCCCTGCAAAGAAGGAGATGGGAAGCAGGTAATTTGTATATCTTTACCACATCAAATTATTTTGTCTCTAAATATAATCTGTCACTTTTCTTATTCAATAAAACATTCATCCATCACCTCACACCTCCATCCAAAACAAAACAAAAAAAGTTATGCTTTTTACACTGCTAATCCCAGGCCATGTAATACAGATAGCCACAAGGAGGTGTATAAACACATCTGTGTGTAAAAATATAATAATCAGAAGACAACTGGTTAAATATCTCAGTAGCAAAGAGATGAATTGCCTGTGTAGCTCTAACCCAAATCAGACAAATCAGTAATCCAATTTCACTGCCTGAATCCCAGAATTGGATTATTCTCCACAGAGAGGAGAGATCTGTGTGCAGATATTCTAATCAGTGATTTATTTTTACAAATGATGATACAAATACTATTTTAAATTAGAATGGCTTAATTTGCTAAAGTAATGTGTATCATAAACAATTCCTGTTTTTTTAAATAAATATTTGTTTTGACCTTTGTTCATCTTTTGGTGTGTGCTGTTGATTTCCGGCAGCCACTTTTGCAGCCACTTTCTGCCTACATGCGCTCCAGAGATGGTTGCATGGCATTTGTAGGAGCGGGTCTTTCAACGGTGACAACAGTGAACCATATCTGCCAATGTGTGTTAAAATGGCCACTTGTAGTCTCCATTGATTTTAATGCGTGTCAAGGTTGGCAGAGCTGGAGCACAATTGGGAGACAGTGACAGAGCGTTGTCACTCTATACCAGGAATTGTCTGGACAAAGACTTTCATGGCAGGTTCACCGGGTGATATTGTAATGAAGAATACAGAAAAAAAAGCACACAAGATGGGTGAAAAGATGTCATGGAATAAAAACAAACTAAATGGATATAAAAAAATTACTCCCAATTGTAGAGGGAAAATGGTGCTCATAGATCTTCCAAAAGGAAGATGACAGTTCTAGTCAATGGGTCGCAGGCCCAGAGATTTCTTTCCCAGAATGATGATAGTTGCTGAGGTAGTTCAGTCAAATTGTGCAGCTTTTGCACTTCAAAGGGCATAACGATATTTCTCATAATAGAATGCTGGTTGGGCATGGGGACACAAGGGGTGCACCAAGGGGACCAGGGTCCACAGTGCATTAAACCTGATAGACTTCATTGAGGAAACAGATTAAAATCAATCACAGAAGACAACTTGCAGTACTGTATAAAGGGAGATCTCGTTGCTGATCTGCGACCTCTGAAGATGCAATCTCTGCTTCCCGAGGCTATCCAAGGTAACACATTTTGAGGACTCAATCCTCCATATTACTCCTCTTCCGACAGTTCCATCCACGTCTCCTCTCTCTTGAGGAAAACAGGGACACCGGCACTCCAATGTACGCATGAAATAAAGATGCATCTTTGTGACATGTCGTATTTCTTCAATAAATAAGACTTTATTTCATGCTTACATTGGAGTGCCGGTATCCCTGTTTTCTGCTGTTATATGACGGTTGCCATCCGTCGATCACCGAAGCACCTGATTTGATTTTCCTTGGAGACAAGCGGTCAGGAGTGTGATGGGTTCATGGATCTAGTCCTCTCTCCTGAGAACACATTGACAGAACTGACAGCAGAGGAGTAAGTAGGACAACAGGGGGGTTCTTGTTGCTGATCTGCGACCACTTAGGCTGTAATATCTGCTTCTGGGTGGTCTGTGTATCCAAGGCAATGGGCTTTTGTTTTTTTTAACTTCAGATTTTTATTAACCCCTGCATGACTGAGGCCTTTTTTTCATTTTTTGCACCCATGTTATATTCCACATTTTAGGCCTGAAAATGACCTAAAACCCCCAAACATTATATATTATATAATATATTATATA
>NW_017306299.1:1798273-1813922 GCF_000935625.1 Nanorana parkeri
GTGCAGATCGCACTTCAATAGCTTATAGCTGGGCTGCAGGAGCCCAGAACTGACAGCCCAGGGACCGGAAGTGATGCAATCTGCATCGCTCCCGGTCCCATAGAACGGGGAGGGGATCGATGAACGGAAGTTCGTTGACCTCCTCCCCAGCTCCCCGCGGACACCAAGGACGCCGGGCCCGTAGGAGGGGCAACGGAACCCGGGAAGCACGGCGGCGGTGCCTGGCGGGGGGGCGGCCCCTTCTACGGGACACAGAAGCGATCTGGCGACAGGTAAGTCGCCAGAATCGCTTCTGTTGTAAAGCCGACAGTCGGCTCTACAAGTTTAAACAGACTCCCGGCGGCAATACCCGCTGGGAGTCTGTTTAAACAGCCCCGATGCTGGCGACGTACACTGTATGTCGTCAGTCACGAAGGGGTTAAGGAATAAAAAATATACAGCACAAACCATACCGGTAACATACGACATCTAGCGCACCATCGTCAAGTGCAGTGACACAGAGATACATTTACTACTGTTAATCAGAGCAGGTGTAATTATAAACATCGTAACCATAAAAGTAAGAATATTCCAAATGCCTGGAAATCGATGACTACAGATATAATCCAATGAGGGTCATAAAATTGAAATCGGGCACTTTATTCCAGGATTACAGAAGGTATAGGAATAAAGAGGTGTTGGAGGTGGAGGAGAAAGGAAAGTGGAGGTGGAGGGTAGGTAAAATTTCTCCACTCTCCTGAAGAGAAGACATTTATGTAACTGGCAGCAAAGAAGTAAGAGAAAGAAGGAGGACGTAGGAGAATGGTGGTGTCCTCTGAGGCTGCAGTGTCTGCTTCCCGGTGGTGTTCTGTGTATCTAAGGCAAAGCATTTCATAGACTCAGCTGCCAATTCCATCAATGTCTCCTCTCTCATGAGAAGACTCCTCCAACCTACTCCTCTGTTTCCGTTTTCCATCAATTACTCCTCTCTCCTGAAGAGAAGACATCTATTATTCTACTGCCGGTTCCATTAATGTCTCCCCTCTCCTCAGAAGAAGCCCTCCTCCTACCTACTCCTCTGGTGCAAGTTCCATCAATGTCTTTTCCTCAGGATATAAGTTACATTGATGGACCTGTCAGCGAAAGAGTAAGATGGAGGATTTAGTCCTCAAAGCGCATTGCCTTGGATACACAGAACCCGGGAACAGAGATTGGAGTCTTAGAGGTTGCAGGCCACCGTTCTCCTACTTTTGATGGGCACTCTGCACAAGCACCTGGCCACAGGAGAATGTTACACCTTCTGGATCTTCTCCTTAGGGTAACGGAAGGACACAAACTAGCGTCCTCCCGTCACCCTAGGCTCAGTATACCGCGAGCTGTAGCTCGCTGTATACTGAGACGCCGCAGCTGAAGCGGATACCGACAATTGTGCCGAGATCCGCCTAGCTGTGTGACTGACAGCTGGCTCTGCCTATCTAAAGGCAGAGCCAGCTGTACCTGCCCCCTCCCCCATCCGTTCCGCCAGTCAGCGCTGGCGGATCGGAGGGGGGAATCCAGCCCCTCCCCTGTCACGGCAGAGAGCCGTGACAGGATCGAGAGGTGAGCGAACGCTGGTATGTGTTCACTCACCTCCCGATCTACTGACCGACCTGTGACAGTCTCATTGTCACAGGTCGGCTAGAACTATGAGGTGAGTGAAAAGCACTCACCTCATAGTTCTCCTTTAAAGTGTAAAGTTGCACAATGTGACTGAAAGCACCTTAGCAAACATTGCCATTCTGGGATAGAAATCTTTGACCCCAAGACCCATAGACTGTAACCATCATCTTCCTTTTGGATTATTGGATCTATGAATGCTATTTTCCCTGTACAATTGAGAGGGCATTTCTATCTTCTATATATATATTTAGTTTGTTTTAATTTATGACATCTTTGTGCCCTTTTTTTCTGTATTTTCAGTTGTGGTTCCCTAGATTGGAGCTGCTTGTATCCCTTATTCCATCTATTAGTTCTGGACTGTGCTATCCTTCAAGACTGATTCATTTATTATTTTATCACATAGTTTTATTGCGCTGATGGATTTAAATTTTTCTGTGATTATGTTAATGAAAGCTGCAGATTAAATGATATAGAGAAATTACTTTAGACATGACAGTAATATGTTAAAGCATACAAGATATTTTAGTGGTTTTATATGTACAATCACAGTGTACATTCTTTATCCAGTTCTTTTCTTTTTTTTTAATTGTTTTGTTCTTCCCAGCGATGGAGTAAAGTGGGCTCTCACATCGAACATATGGCCTCCCACTTCTGCCTGGATACGGAAATCATCGGCGACGCGGATGAGAACAACCGCGAGATCGTAATCAACCCTTGCGAGACCACTGCCATCAGTCAACGCTGGGAGATGGTCCTTCAAGGCTTCCACTGAGGGCGATGAAACCATCGCAGTAGAAAATTGAAAAGCCTTACGGCGAGCTCCATAACGTTGTGCTGCTTAGAGCCAAGGAGGCTCTGGGTGTGCGCGCCGTAACACAATACCGAAAAACGACGATATTAAGACGGAGAAAAGAGACTGCAAGAAATCCAAAAGGGAAAGGAAAGATCTTACTGGCAAATTTAGTTTCTGAGGGAAACACAACATCTGTAAGAAAATTTCGATAATGGATGTGGTATGCCTGAGGAAAAACAGCAGACACGTTTCCAGAAACAAAAGCACAAAAATAAATCGTTCTGCAGGAAACGTATATTTCTGATTGCGGTGGATAGGGTTGGGGTGAAACATTCACAGCTTTTTATATCTTTTGGAGATTCTGTCATAGAGATCCCAGCTCCGCCCACTCCCCACATCCATTATGATCGGGATATTACTCTCTGACTTGTGTTGTCTGACTCATTGGTAGAAAGGCTGAGGAACCCAGCTGGGTGATCTTACCTCCGCCATTCCCAAATTGGGATTTAGTTGATGATGGGCCACTGAAATATTCTCTTTTTGATAGACTTGGCCTTTTATGGTGAACTCCATCCAAAAATAATATCTCATGTTTGCATTATTGCAGAGCCGTTGAATCATATGCCAGCATTCTATATATTTCAGGAAATGCAGTGGCAAGATATGCTAAACTGGATTCCCTATTCTACCGAACCATTGCTTCCCCAATGGGTTCTCAAGTCAAACGGCTAAATACACCAATGAAATACATGTATACCAGCTGTTTTACCTGCGGAAGGATTTGTATTTCTGTCCATCCAGTCCTGTATTTGACAAATCTCTGCTACACAGGGAAGTCCCATCTAACAGGGGGGAGACCTGATTTTCTTTTGCTGCAATGAAGTAAAACCCACAGGTTTTTATCCCACTGCCAGCCTGTAACTGGACAGAGAAAGGAGAAGCAGCAGACTGATGATCTCTATGTCATTTTGCTCTCTCGTGCTATCAGTATCTTCCTTGCACTGCAGCACATCTGATTGGCTCCTTCTGCTGCTTTTCCCTCCCCGTCAGAGTTCTACTGCACAGGGCCCACAAGAGGATAATTACAAGTCAATCTCGGGTACTTACCCTGCTTGCATTAAAAAATATATGTAAAATGTGTTAATGAATACAGAGCTGCATTCATTTGTGTATTTCGTATCGGGCCGGAGTTAAGCATCACACCTATATGAACTCGTTGGATGTCCCATTTTGAAACCATTAGCATTTATATAGAGTGGGTCCCCTCTTTGTGGTTATAACAGCCTCCACTCTTCTGGGAAAACTTTCCACACAATTTTGGGGAGTGTCTGTTGGAATCTGTGCCACTGCCCATTCATCTAGAATATATTTTATGAGGTCTGGTACATAGGTTGTACAAGAAGACCTGGATCTAAATCAGAGTTTCAGTTCATCCCAAAGCTGTTCAATAGGGTTGGGGTCAGGTCTCTGTGTAGGATACTCAAGTTCTTCCACATCAACCTCATCAAACCATGTCTGTATGGAGCTGGCTTTGTACACAGGAGCACAGTCATGCTGAAACAGAAAAGCACCTTCTCCAAATTGTTACCACAAGGTTGGAAGACTACGATTTTCTAGAATGATTTTGTATTCTGTAACATTAACAGAATAATTTACCGGGAACCCGAACACAGTCATTTGGAAGGGGGGAGGTTGTATTCACTTACTTCTGGCCATATAGTGTAGGGGTGATGGCCAGGTGTTCACAATATTTTGCTCATATATACCACATAAGATTTCAGCTTCAGGAGAGAAAGTCTTCATCATGGACTTGTGGGAGTGAATGCAGACACAAACTATGCTTGAAAAAGCTCACCAATGGAGTCTTCAGATAAAGGAAGCTAGTGGGTGTTCCACAAGCGCCCACCTAAAACTGATGTCGGGTAGAATTGAATTGGCTTGTAAAGCAAACCTATGCCCAATAGGTTCCCTTTAATGTGAGTCCCATCAGCAGCACGTACTGAAGTTTCCTTTACTCATCTGCTTCTTCATTAGGCCACCAAGATCTTTTGAGTATGTGGGTCATGTATTTCACTCTCATCTCTCTCACGTGACATGGCTGGTGATTGGTCTTTCAAGCATCCATCCATCACCATCGCATGGGGCAGGTCAGAGAGTTCTCAACCATGTGTAAGCTCCAAGTTGCAAATTGGAGCCATATCATTGGCCAAATAGAGTGGAGGGGGAGCAAAGGAGGGGTGGGTATGGCAAGCAGCAGGGCTTCCAATAAAATTAACCTTTTGCTTTGCCTGCTATGAGCTAAGCACATGATAATTTTAAATAGACCCTGTCATCTAGCCCATGCAGGGCAAAGTAACAATGTCTCTGCAAAGGGCCACAACCCACCTTTATTGACATTGCTTGTGCTCCTTCCGCCATCCCAGCTGGTGACATTTCCCAATGCTTCTGGTATGGGGCTGCATGTGACCTGCACCCCTGACCTAGGTATTGGGCCCAGCAGTCAGTCACTAGGCCTAAGCAGTATCACGTGACATGATTTCTGTGCCGGATCTGATGGAGGAAGGAGTGACAAGGAAGCGCAGGCAAAGTGCCTATAGATATAGATATGGGGGCCTTTGCAGAGACAATGCCATTTTGCACTGCAAGGGAAAGGTGACAGTGCCTCTATAAGGAAGAAGGAAGACCTGAGACACAGAACATAGACATGTTGCTCTAAGATGAAGTAGCTATTTTGTTCACATGATCAATATTCAGTTATCTAAGAAATAACAACAGGCCTCCATGTTCTTAGTGAACCCTTAGGTCTCGGGTCTGGCTCTACCAACAGGTACACTCCAATGTATGTTAAATCCCGAAATCTTTCCATTTGTATAATTGTTATAGGTCAGAGCAGAGCTCCGAACCTCTCTTAGGCTATATATAATATATATATATTTTACTTGTATATTTATGAAACAAAGACTAATATATAATTAATTTCTGTGGTAATTGAACTATACTCAATAAAAATCAATTTTAAAAAACCCCACAATCGAGTAAATCCTGGATAAAATGACGGACCTCTTTTCAAATAAACAAACAAAAAATGGACACCAAAGTTTTTACTAAAAATAAAAAAAATGTGTAAAAAGCTCTCGGAAATGATTTGTTGTCACACTAAACTGAATCATCTCTCAGAAATAAAATCATTTTCCCAATTTTCTCTTGTCTTGTCTGCCTCTTTTTTTGTCTTTTTTTTAACCTTGGTTGCTGGAACGGAAAGTGACTGGGTTGGCTGTAAACGGGGACTTTGTGCTCTGGCCAAAACACGAGACCTTCAACGTTAGTGGAGAGCAGAGTAATTGTACAATAGATCTGCATAGTGCTTAGTCGGGATTGATCCAGAGATGGGTTTCATTGGTGTATATTTCTTCACAGATTTACCCTCACATCCTATTCCTGTTGGAACTTCTTGCACAGCCTCATAAAGAAACACAAACACACAGTATGATATGCATGCTGCACATGGCTTGGATATAACAGGAAGGAAGCCACAGCTTTATTATCTACCTTTTGCAATACAATAGAGCATATACCATAGATATATAACAGAACTTATAAACACTGCCATCTAGTGATTGAAATTGTATACTGCAGAAGTTGTTGCTATAAACACAGTAATGTGTATTCTAACAATACCCCATAATGGAAAATCTCCCCAACGGGATCACAGCTAGTAAGTCAAACCTGACAGAGGTTCCTAAGCCTAAACTCCAGTAAGATAGGCAAATGTTTAAATACAAGAATCTTACTTAAATATTGGCTTGCTTTGTGTATTTCTTCCAGCTCTGTGCAGTAATCCAGTGTGAAACTTGAAGCTTTCTGTAATAAAGATCACTCACTGCTGCTCTCTCTCCTTGTGCTGGGTGACTGGTCTTGTCTCCGTCCCCTCCTGTAGTTTTCTGCAGGGGGCCTGTAGTGGGTCCTGCTGGGCCCCTCCCACGGCTCTGCTTTCTGTTCAGCCTTTGTAAAGCACAGTGATGATGTCACTGCCACTTTCTGAGTTCACAAAGGCATTTGGTCCACACAAAGTGAATTTATATCCATTGTTCATATTGAGGAATATATTTACAACTTTTCCCACGCTATTATAAAATTAAAAAGAAAGGATTTAGGCAAACGCATACAGCGCTTAAAGCCTATGTATAGCCAAAAATGTAGTTTTGTTTTGGAAGAGTATGGAAAGGGTTAAAGTCATGCCAGGTTATTTTTCTTTGTGTACCATTGGGAAAACATCCCAGGAAGTTAGTGGGAATCTCCCAAAGTGTGGGGAATTTAACTCATAGACAGCTGTCACCGGAACTGATGAACCCCATTAGAGGATTTCTTCTTTATGCTTGTTCTGGGGACAACTCTAAAATTTTGTTTTTTCTAATTTGCAGTGACAGTGGTCAGCAGTACAAATAGAGGGGTGAATCTCCCAATTGGGGATGCAGACAGCAATAAAAACCTTCTACTATCTGCTGCCCTCTGATGAGTCATCCAGAGTGCTGAGAGGAGTGCAGGATGTCTAAAATGTTTAAACTACTTAAAACAGAGGATTAGTTGAATATATTTGCAAATACAGGTAGAAGCCACACTGCCACGTCAAGACACCAATGATAAATGAGGTCTCTAACTCTAAACTATCTGGGTGCCCAACTAGGGGAGATATGAAGCAATGCCAAACAGATAGTAGGCTCACCTATTTAGATACCTTCCTCAGAGACCGTAACATACGGTACACCTAAAAACTAGACCACACGGGGACTCCTGTACACAGACACACATGCACGATCACATACAGACACACAAAGGTTGAACATGATGGACTAATGTCTTTATTCAACCTCAAATACTATGTAACTATGTAACCTAAGGGCGGCCATTCTCCTTAAAGGTGCAGCAACACAGCAGAAGCTGAAGACCCCCAGTGTGTGTCTGTACCAAATCACCTCCCCCAAAAAAGCAGTCAGAGCTAGTGCTTTCCAATCAGGAGAGAGCATGTGCTTGAGCTTATGCATGAGCTTTGCTGAATTGAGAGTTAAGGGGCTGAAATATTAAAGCCCAACTGAACATTAGGTTTATATCATCTAAATTAGGGATGCTCCGATACCGATACAAGCATCGGTATCGGTGGCAGTACCGAGTATTTGCATGAGTACTCGTACTCGTGCAAATACTCCGATACAAAAAAACGAGTACCTGTGCCGCATCCGCCATCTTCAAGGACCCAAAAACGCCGCACACAGGACCTCCATAGCGCCTTCAATGAAACAAGATGGCCGCGAACTCTTCCTCCAAGTCCTCAGTCATCTGCTCCATTCTGAACTCTTCTCCCGCTGATTTGCCGATTGGATGATTGACAGGCTTCCTCACCAGTCAGGAGATGAGCACATGTCCAGACTCCAGCAATACAAAATCATGATTTTAGTTCAGTTTCTTAATATTATGAAGAACATGAAATGAACATAAAATGAATATTTATCATGCCATTGCTAACTAAGGCTTGTAGCCCCATAGTGGGGAAAATAGATGAGCACGTGTCCAGACTCCAGACCAGAACACTGTATAGTGTGGCACAGCTATATCCAATTCTGCATACCTGGCTTTATATTATAAAAACTTTATAATATAAACCAGGTATGCAGATTTGAATATAGCTGTGCCACACTGTACACTTTATAATATAAAGCCAGGTATGCAGAATTGAATATATCTCCCAGTCTGACTGCCTTTAGGCGATCCCTAAAGACTCATCTCTTCAGGGAAGCCTATCCCACCTCAACTTAACCACTCAACCATCATGTTCTCAAACAATTCATCCCCACACACCTACCTCCTCATGTATCACTTCTCCCTCCGTTTTAGATTGTAAGCCCTCAGGGGCAGGGCCCTCCTTACCATCTTGTCTTGAATTGTAATGTGATTGTAATGTCTTCCCTATATTGTAAAGCGCTCAGCAAACAATAAAGGACATAAATGGGTCGCTACTCACAAGCGACAGGGAGAGGGCTGAGGCGCTAAATACTTTCTTCTCGTCGGTATGCACCAAGGAAACAGACGGGTTTAATGTACAGGATAAAACACATAATTTAACAGGAAATACACCGGAATGGTTGACTGAATCGGGGATACAACATAGGCTTAAATTACTAAATGCAAATAAAGCATTAGGACCTGATAATCTACACCCCAAGGTACTCAAATAATTGAACAAGGAGATAACAAGACCATTGTTCCTCATTTTTAAGGATTCCGTAATGGCTGGTATAGTGCCAGGAGACTGGCGAAAGGCTAATGTGGTACCTATATTAAAAAAAGGGTCAAAATGCCAACCGGAGAACTATAGACCAGTTAGTCTGACATCCATAGTATGTAAACTGTTAGAGGGAATTATTAAGGACTACTTAGTGGAATTCGTCCGGGATCATAGTATAATAAGTGATGTGCAGCATGGATTTAGGAAGGATCGTTCTTGCCAAACCAACCTGCTGACTTTTTATGAAGAGGTAAGTAGAGATCTGGATGGTGGGAGGACAATGGACGTAGTGTATCTGGAATTTGCCAAAGCATTTTATACTGTGCCACATAAACGCTTGTTATACAAGCTAAGGGGTAAGGGCATAGATGAACTATTGTGCATGTGGATAGAAAACTGGCTGAAGGAATGTGTACAAAGAGTATCAGTTAATGGCACCTTCTCAGACTGGGCGGAGGTCGTGAGTGGCGTACCCCAGGGTTCAGTGCTGGGTCCCATGCTTTTTAACCTATTTATTAATGATATAGGGGAGGGAGTGAGAAGTCATACCTCAGTGTTTGCTGATGATACGAAAATTGGGAGGGTAGTAGACACAGATTTAGACATTATAACATTACAGGAGGACCTGGAGAAAATCGGGGAGTGGGCAACTGTATGGCAGATGAAGTTCAATGTGGATAAATGTAAGGTAATGCACCTTGGAGCTAAAAATAGGCAAATGGACTATACACTCATGGGTATGCAACTAGGGAAGTCGGAAACAAAAAATCACACATGGACTCGTATACACGCACACATCAGCTCATAAATGCATACACACAATAGGTTGGCTATATAAATCCTGTAAAATGATAATAATAATAAATAATATACTAATTAATATTATAATATTTCATAAATAAAAGAGATTTTAAATATATATTTAAAGGAGAACTTTGGGGTCAGTGTTTTTCCCCATAATTCTCCTTAGGGTAACGGGAGGACACAAACTAGCGTCCTCCCGTCACCCTAGGCTCAGTATACCGCGAGCTATAGCTCGCGGTATACTGAGACGCCGGAGCGGATAAAAAAAAAAAACTTTAAGGAGCAAGCTCTGCAAATGCCAGTTCTATTCTATTTTTATTTCGGGATTAGAGCGGAGTCATAGGAGCCCATCGGTGACCTTTCGTAAATTATTTACATTGCGTTTTTCATTACGGCAGTGCACACTTTATTATTATTCCGCGCTCGTGCTCTTGTGTTTTATTTAACCTGGCAGGTTGACGGACACGGCAGAGGATGAGCCTTCCCCTACAGGAGAGACAAGCCCAGCCACATGAAAACTGACGTGCTTCTTGAATAATGTATCCTCTTCTAGACAGAAGGGACATGTAAGGGGGAAGATGGCCCCCGCTGATTGACGGACATCACGCCGAGAAAGCAATTCCTTCTGCATGTTTGCACAAATGTCCCATTTGTGGAGGATTAGCAAAACAATCAGGCATATTCAGCAAGGCAGAACAAACCGTCGTGTTGACGGGTAACGTACGGTTTCCCATAGCAACCGGTCTACTTTCTGTTAATTAAACCAATTTTTGAGGATCAATGTCTGTCTGGATGCATACCTGCAATATGCAACACATCTGTTTTATTTAACAATACAAATAAAATAGTTCACTCCATTATTGATATAGCATACACTCATGCTGTACGCTCTTACCAAAAAGCACAGCATTGCTTGATGGTCAAAGGGACTCACTGCTAGAGGCAGATTTAAGCTGGTTTAGTTCTGAGATGCTTTTGTTGTTTTGCTTATGGGGTTTTGTGTTGTTTTGCTTATGTGGCTCCCCATGTGCTGGGCAATGTTTATTAGTAGGGATGAGCTCAGGTTTGGACCAAACCCCAACCAACCTGAGCTCCTGAAGGGACATGGGGTCACCCACCCAATCAGCTGTGGGTCAGGGCATTCAGAAACAGTGGTGGGGTTCTTGTGCTGACATCATTGACCTTATATGGCCATATTAGGCCAATGTTATTGACCAAATATAGGCATGTGGCCATATAAGGTCAATGATGTCACAGCATCCTGCCCCTTTGCTTATGTGTGGCTGCAGTCGGGCCATACCCTGCAGCCACACATGAACAAAGGGGCAGGATGGGGCAGAATTCTATAGCTGATTGGGTGGCAGTGGAAGGTGCTTTTGTCCATGTTCAGAGGAACTTAGGTTCAGAGTGAGGTCAGTCTAAACCTGAATCCCTATTTATTATTATAACAAAATTAAAAGCCTTCATGGAACAGAATGTATTCACAAGTCTCAATCCATTACAAGTCCAAAAATAAGTAAATACATCCATATTTAATCATAGTGGGTGGAGCCATGCAAGTTCTTCATTCTTGGCCCATTATTAACCATAGATCCATAACCACTGGTTTTGAGCACAGATACAGCTTCAAGGGTATCTATGGTCAAAAACTAAAAATAAATCTGTATTTCTATACTGGATTTCCATCAGTTCTATACTGCTCCTAATAACCAGATCCATCTAGAAGTTTGTGAACTTACTTATTAAAGATGTTCATAGGGTGGACTTCCTCAATGCACTAACACAATTTCACTCAGCCCTGTGAATATGCACTTCCTGTTGTCACCACTCTCACAGAGCTGCCTTCCAAACTACAACTCAACATCTGAACAATGTAACATCGTCATTGCTTGCTGGAAGCAGTGCATGATGGGATATGTAATCTTGAGAAATGGAGATTGCATCGCATGAAGCAACAGGGAAAGATGCAAAGTACACTGGGAAACCAGGAAGTTGTTGGAAGTGATGGGCAGACGGAAGGCAGCACTCACTACATAAAAGAGATTTTTTCCAGTAAGCTTTGATTGTATTATCAGAAACAACTCTACTATGTATTCCTATTACAATGCTGATGTTATAACAGGAGAGGATATCCTGGAACTTTACAACTCCTTTAATAGTAGAGAACCATTTATTACAAACTGCATACAACTGTTTCAGGCTTCTTGGTCATTATCAAAATGTCAAAAATGAAAATAAAATATAATGGAAAAAAAAACATAATAAAAAATTAAAGAATATTAAAAAAATTAAATAAACATGTAACAATACTGTATATTTATATAGCATATATAGGATATATACAGTATATACTGTATATATATATGTATATATATATATATATATACACACACAATTTTATTATAGATTTCATTGAAGCACCTGAGGCTGGAGTCAGCTCTGTAAATGCCGGCTCAATTTCGCCTCTTCCACCGTCAGATTGGAGGGAAGTCACGCAGGGCCAACAATGACCTTTCTCAAATTACTTATAACATTTGCATTACATTTTCATTACGGCGGTGCATGGTATATTAACATTTCACCGTCATGCTCTTGCAAGTTTTAACTTGGCAGTTTGATGGACAGAGCTGGAGTCCGACCCTTCCTATGTCATGTCATAACAATAGAAAACTGACAAGGATACCGCTATGTCACATGTATGTTTATAAGGAAATGAAGCTTCGATGTAATACAAAATAGCATTGCACGCAGGAAGCCAGATATTGTTGTTACCAGCATCCTAGAGAACTTCATCATTTGATATAAGTGGCTCTAAAGGTCTCACAGCAGTACTAATTTATTGCTTGCGTGTGAGAGATGATGTGAAATAACACAATTTAAATCTCTTATATATCCTTAAAAATCATTCAAGTATATCTAAATCCAAAAAACTAAATGTCATATATTGCAGCTTGCTAGTACTAGATGTGGTGGACACATTCCTTTTTTTCATGCTAAGTAAATTATTTTGTATCACTTGCCCCTCCTACTAGATTGTAAGCTCTCAGGAGCAGAGCCCTCCTGACCCTCCTGTATTGAATTGTATTGTAACTGTACTGTCTCCCTCCATTTTGTACAGTGCTGCGTAAACTGCTTGCGCTATATACATCCTGTATAATAATAATATTTTTCTTCAAGTACACAATACCTGTTGATTGCCAGAAATCCAGTTTCAAATGTATTTTCCTTTGAACTGAATTAAAATTTCAACCCATAATAGCAGCCCAACCTCCTTAAAGGTACAGGGACACACAAGGAACCCCGCACATCACAACGGCAGCTGAGACCCCCAGTGTGTCACTGCACCAAATCAGTCAAGCAAAACAAATGGCAACCACACTCATCAACTCATAACCAGCTTTAAAGCAAGGTACACATGGGAGGGCACATGGAAGTGTCTCTCCTGACTGTCAGTCATTTTGGTGTCACCCCTCCAATGGTGTCACCCGGGTATTAATAAAGAGGATTCATACTGGGTACAGCCGAACGTAAGTGGTAAGTAGAAATCTGCTTTAATCACAGCCCTATCGGTATACAATTCTAGTAAAATGTCCTATTATCATTATCCTTATCTTCCTCCCATCACTCAGCGAGCCGCCAGTAAGACTCGAGCCGTCAGAAAAAATGAGAACGAAATTACATTTTGGAAATCCCCCTCCAGATACGCAGGAATTAAAGTTGTCAGTCAGTTAATTGATCATCGCGCCGAGGAAGACGGCCGGCTTTGGCGGCTGGCTCCGGGTAATGATTGCTCTTTTGTTTCGGTGGAGATTGAAAGAGCGCTCTTTTTGCAATTCGCTTTCGGTCGCCGTCGGAGGCAGGACTGAAATAACCCCAGCTCGCCATATTAGAGATTATCTCCGCTCTTGACAAAGAAAACTTTTTTTCTGGCGTTCCGAAGCCTTTTAGATCTCTAAATATCATCAGCTTAATGCTTTTCGGAATACGGGGCGGCTGGTAACATTCGGCTGATAATTAAAGGTGAACTCCAGGCGCAAAAAAATTATTTAAATATATTTCCCATGAGCCACAAAGGATATAAATCCACGTTGTGCGCACCAAATGATTTGTATAACCAGAAATGACCTTAATAAAGTAGCAGTGACATCATCACTGTGCTGTACACAACCTGTGCAGAGGGTAGAGCTGTGGGAGGGACCCAGCAGGCCCCACCCAGTCCAGAAACTACAGGAGTGAGTGGAGACCTCTAGGTGGCGCTGAGGAGCATAGGAAATGAATATGTATTTCCTAAGCTCCTCGCCTCCATCTAGTGGCCAAACTGTGGTATTACACTTTTTGACCTGAATACATTCATTTTGCATCTATTCACACAGAACGAATGTTCAGAAAGATTCATACGGTGAATGGGTCTGTGGATTCGTTATTAGTAGACCCTCAAGATTTAAGGAAGAATACATATTACCTATTTTATTTGGACAATATGTAATGAATATGACTCAAAGTGGAAGTAAAGCGTAGGGGTTGTAGTGTGAAAAAAAAAAGATGCTTGCCATAATGTGCTAGCATGCACAACATATTAGCACATTATGGGCCACTTACCTTGTAAATGATCCCCTCCAGCACTGCGCTATCCGCTTAACAAGTTTGACTGAGTGAACAATCCCTATTAGCAGACACCTCCCCTTCCCCGGAACGAAATCGTCTTAGGCGGCGATTATCACTGGGATGGCCCTGGCGGGGCCCTTTTAGAAACAATGAAATTCAGCTTGACATTGTATCAGGCCCATTTACACTTTTTCAAGGGGAGACTGAGGAGTTATAAGCTGCAGTACCTTAGTTCCCAGAGTAAAGATAACTACTTATAACATTCATGAATACCTGGCTCTGTGTTATGGTTTTATGGTTTAATCCAAATTAATCTTATTAGATGTGGATAGAGAGGTCAGGAGTCAGATCTCCTGCTCCTCCATACCTGCAGACTGTGTCCCCGATAGCTACATTCGCTCTCCCTTTTTGTCCAGGTGACCATTGTCACCAGGACTGAAAGTGACTCAAAATCCTTAATTTTGAGTTGTCACCAGAACAGGAATAGAAATCTTCCTTTAGAGAGGGGAGACCTTCCTTCTGGTGACAACTGTCTAAGGGGTGATTTCTACTCACTTTGGAAAGATTGCCTCTCACTTCCTGTTGCTGCCACATGAAAAGAAGTAAACTAAAATCTATTGAATCATAACTGCAGCCAAAAGTAACAAGATACTAATTACAAGCCTAATAAAATATTAAAATAAAACAAACCGATGTTGTTGCAATATCCACTTTCAATACAGAACTCTTCCCCATAGTACTTATTTTCCTCCACAAGATGCCCTCAGTCTGACAGCCAGCATCATTCAACCCACTTACTTTGAGACCAGAAGGTTCTGGCCCCCAGCCTGTGACTGGACAGTGAAAGGAAAAGCAGCACAGTGATGAGATCATCTCTCAGTACTCTGCTTGCTCTTGCTATTAGCATGCTCCTTGCCAGCACATGACCTGATCGGTTTCTTGTGCTGTTTCTTCCTCTCACACTCCAGCTCTGCTGTACAGGGACTGCAAGAGGCTGATAGCAGGTCATGAGCTCATGTCTCTGTCACTTTGCTTGCTCCTCCTATTACATGCTCATTGCCAGCACATAACCTGATTGGCTCCTTGTGCTGCTTCTTCCTCTCACACTCCTGTACAGCGACTGCAAGAGACACTTACCTACCAGGTGATGAGCTCATCTCTTTATCCCTCTGCTTTATCCTCCTATTAGCATGCTCCTTGCTATGAGATCATCTATCTGTCACTCTGCTCCTCCTATCAGCATGCTCCTTGCTAGCACATGACCTGATTGGCTGCTCGTCGTGCTGCTTCTTCCTCCAGCCCTGCTGCAAGAGGCTAATATCAGGTCAAATTCAGGCACTGCATGTATTAAGAAAAATAATTATATATATATATATACTCTCATAAACCTCAGAGCCAGCAGTCCGTAGAGTGTCTCCCCCCCTACTCTGCAGCAGTCTAGAAATCCTCGAGTCATCATGTCCACGTATATAAGGAGGTGAGGACGCTTAAGGACATTTCCTCACTGCAGCAGAGAAAGAGAGAGGCAG
>NW_017306299.1:1814026-1821793 GCF_000935625.1 Nanorana parkeri
ATTTTAATGAGCATTAAAATATGCTCATGAGCATGTTATAATGCTTATTAAAATGCATGTTTCAAATACACATGCGCCAGGCTGCGACTTAATGCCGATCTATTGATTTCAGTGAAGAATTACAATATTTTAAAATGATATTAATTAAATTAGGAAAAAATTCCCCAAAACCCAAAAGATGTGTTTGTGGCCTGACGCTTTGGCTGGTGCTCCACCTTATTTCCATGAATGTTCTCCTTAAAGTCCCCCGACACTCCCGAGCTTCATTTCTCTGTATCAGATTTTACTGGAGATTTCCTGCGAGCTTTTCGCAGCTTTTCATCTGCTGGAGGCTTTTCATCTGTCATGTTAGATGACATCTTCTATGATCTGCAGTACTTATCCCGAGCATTAAACAAACACCCCTCACCCTCCCCTCCGCCTTTGTTGGCATCACAGAGACTTGTCGCTCTCCTGTGTCCTCCCAGCCCGCTCTTTCCAGACAGGAGACAGATTGCATCCAACCCCTGTCTATCCTTTTGAAATCCTTCCATATCTCCTGATATTCCGTCATAATTAAAGCTGAGCATCTCCGGAGTCGGAATCAGTCACTGAGATACACAAATCATAATAACATCGGGCAATCTTTCTTGCAGCTCTACTCATAACTGAAACATCTGCATTTGATGTAACATTTTTTGCAAATTTTTTTAGGACTTTTTTATGTGTTTTTATAAGTTTTCAAGCTTCAAGTATATTTGTTTTGTCCAATGGAAAGCCATATAATCTGTGACATCATCGTCAACCTTGTATCTACTTTCCCAGTGTGTTGTTGGGGTGTCTTGTTCTATTGGACTTCCCAATCCGGGAAAACTCTCTGCCCAATTTCTTCCCAGGTCCTCTGCCACTTGCCAATGTTTCTGTAATGGGCACTACTGGGATCATAGAAGTTCTTGTGAGCCTTCACTACGCAGAGGAAATTTTCAACTTCCACTGGAAAGCCAAAGCCATATAATCTGTGATATCATCGCTATCCTTGTATCTACTTTCACGGTGTGGTATTGGGGTGTCTTGTCCTATTGGAGTTCCCAATCCAGGACAACGTCGCACCCAGTTACTTCCCAGGTCCTCTGCTGTTTGCCATGGTTTTTGTAATGGGCACCACTGGGGTCATCGAGGTTCTTGTGGGCATTCACCAGGCGGATGAAAGTCTCCACATCCAATGGAAAGCCATAATCAGTGATATCATTGTTGTCCTTGTATCTACTTTCATGGTGTGGTGTTGGGGTGTCTTGTCCTATTAGATTTCCCAATTTGGGAACACAACATGCCCAGTTTCTGCCCAGGCCCTCTGCCACTTGCTCCACTACTGGGTCATAGTGGTCATAGTCTTGTGAGCCCTCACCAGGAGGATAAAAGTCCCTACATCCAACATAGACACTCCTTTCATTTTGTTCACAGGCCTGAGGCTGGCGTGAAAACATTTAGAAAATGTGCTAAAACACTTGTGTCTCACGTCTACAGGTGTTCCTATTGAAGTGGATGAGACCAAAATCTCAAAATTCTGCGTGAAAAAAGTTAATGTACTTTTTTGCATGACAAGCAGCAGCATGTTAGTCAGCTGTGTATGAACACCAATGAATATGACAGGAATCTTCATTTTGTTGGCATGCTTCATGAAATGTGTAATAAGTCGCTCAGGTGTGGATGGAAGCTTAGAGCCTGGGTCAACAGGCTTGTGTCAATAACAATTATAACGGGAATCTCAGGACCCAGGAACTCAGAGCAGGGATAGTGGGAGATCTTCATAATAGGTACAGCAGGTGTACAAACCCAGTAACACAGTGCAGGGATGGTGGAAGCCCCTCATAATGGACATATCCAGTGTACAGACCCAGTAACTCAGTGCAGAGATGGCAGAAGCCCCTCATAATGGGAACAGCAGTTGTATAAACCCAGGATCTCAGTGCAGGGATGGAAGGAGCCCCTCATAATGGGCACAGCAGGTGTGCAGATCCAAAAACTCAGCACAGGGAGAGTGGGCGCACTCATTATGGTCACAACAGGTGTACAGAACCAAGACCTCAGCACAGATATGGCAGGACCTCTCATATTGGTGTGCAGACCCAGGACCTAAGTGCAGAGATGGTGGGAGCCCCTTATAATGGGCACAGCAAGTGAGTAGACCCAGGAACTCAGTGCAGAGATCTCATCAATAGAGTCCCCGAGAGATAGGAAAGACTGTCAGGGTGTTTAAATTTTGAGAATCTACAAAAAGTCTGAGTTTCTGATAGACCTACCCTTTATAGATTTCTCAACCCTATTCAATAAAGATCTTAAAGCCCAGCTCCTCTTTTTCTAAATCTTTGAAAAATTCTTAAATATTATGCTACACTATACACTGTCTCTGCAGCGCTATTCTGTGCAGATTTACTGCTCTCCGATCCAGTGCTGGTCCTCTACCAAGTTGAAAAATGGCCAGTGTCATTCAACCCACTTCCTTTGAGCTCAGAATGTGAAGGACATGTCCCCAGGGTGTATGTCAATATGCCAGCCTGGGCTCACTGTACTCACAGACAGCACCAAACCAGTAAGAAAATAGATGGATAAAAGGTATTTATAATAGTATTTTAGTCAAAGAATTGTGGCAGCAGGGGAATTGGACCGCTACAAAATGCCAGAGTCGGCCGTCAAATTGCAGAAACACAGAGAAACCAACCAGAATTCATCCTTCCCCTCATGCCAAGGTGCTAGGTGGCATCCTTGACTCGGACCTCACCTTTCTTCCCCACATCCAATCCCTATCCAGATCCTGCCGCCTTCACCTTCGCAACATCTACAAAATACGCCGATTCCTCACCAATGAAACCGCAAAATTACTCATCCACTCACTTGTTATCTCTCATCTTGACTATTGCAACTCCCTCCTCATTGGCTTACCTCTAAACAGGCTCCTCCCCCCTTAAGTTTATCATGAATGCAGCTGCTAGACTCATTCAACTAACCAACAGCTCAGTATCTGCAACTCCCCTCTGCCAATCCCTCCACTTGTAATGCTCGCCTTGGGAGAGGGCCGAATACCCTCTATGGATCGCAACTGCGGAAAGAGAGGTTAAAAGGAACGGGAATCAGATTAGCAGCTCCACCCTGGATTGCCCAGTTTTGTATGTTTAGGAGGCTGCGGTACATCACGCCCCGTATACACAGTAGGGAATGGGAAAACCCCCGCACAAGTATGGTTATAGCAAGGCAGTAATACGCGCCTGGTTAGAGTAGACAACCACAGATGAGAGTAATGCAATGGTATCGGATAGGTTTAGGTACAATGAACAGCTGAGAGCAATGTCAAGGATTCAGATAGGTTTAGGTATATTGAATAGCTGAGAGCAATGCAAGTGATTCAGACAGGTTTAGGTATATTGAACATCTGAGAGTAATGCACAGATTCAGATACACGGAGATGCATAGGAGACCTGGGGCTATGGGTTGCCTAGCCCAGGTTACTTGCGGTTAAGGTGGTGGTTGCAGTCTTCTGAGGACGACCTGAGTCTGCTGAGGTTGAGGCGAGGGAACGCTGGTTTGATCAGTGTCCTTCCACGATCAACGTAAAGACGCCGATCAATTAGCGTGGCTCGGCTTTATGCCGAGAGCTGTCTCTTGGAGGGGCGGAGCTCCCCGGCACGCCTGCGCCCGATTTAGACGGCCCTGAGGGGTGAGATGGGGGAAGACCGCGGCGCGCCTGCGCGAAGCGATGACGGGGAGTGCCCCCAGACGTCACCGCGTTCTGACGGCGAGCTGGGGCTACTGATCCTCGTTGCGTCTGCGCATGACCGCGACGGCCACCCGCACCCGGTCCCTGCAGTGCTCGTCTATTACACCACTGGCTTTCGATAGCCCAAAGGATAAAATTCAAAATATTAACAATGACTTACAAAGCCATCCAGAACTCTGCCCCCGGCTATAGCCTAAACCTTGTCTCAAAGTATCACCATAACCGTCCCCTCCGCTCTTCAAGAATATTTTTTTAATAAGGTTGAACCTTTCTGCATATAGAAATTGTTTCAGTGAATAAATATTCTGAGTTCCATAAATGCGTAAGTGATACAGAAACATATTTTATTTGCTAAACAGTCTGAAAACTGTTCTTCTGTGCTCACCACCAGATGGCAGTGCCCGGTCAGAGTCCTTCACTGGAAATGATATGTTTGTGCTCATTGTTTCCGGTACTGTATTCCTAATCTCATCATAGCGGGACTTGTAATGCAACTAAGCATGTATTCATAATAAGTTTTTATTGTGGAGGGAGTTTCTAGCAAAATAACCAATGTCCTTATAACATTTGTGGTTCAGTACGCTGGGGATTGCATTAAAAAGAGAATCTTAATCATTTGGTTTGGGCGACGCCAAAAAAAATCGCTTTAACAGCGGTTTATACTTACTCCGTCTTTGCCGCACGCTCCTGTCCGAGAATCCGAAACTGCTCGGGCGGCCGCAAGGCTTCTTGGGGCGGGCGCATGCGCAGTTCGGATTTTCGGCCGGGGGACGAGCAGAGACGCAAGGCAAGTCTATGGACGCGTGCACCCACATGCAGACACCGTGGGACAGGTAGTGTCAGTAAGGACAGAGGAGTCAGCGCTGGAGCAGCCACTGGAGGGACAGATGAAAACATCAGGAAAGAAGAGGAATATCGGATTAAGAGACATAATTTAAGGTAAGTACTAACATTAACATGGGGGGGAGGGAAACATTTTTTTTACTTTAATGTCACTTTAAGTTCAAATGATCATCTGTGCCTAGCTGCAGGTGATCGACCTGACCCTGGGTGCCTGGCAGGGAGGTGCAATGAAGTTGTCCACTAATGCTCACCTATGGTGCTGGTATGCATGCAGACCACCCTAGGTAATGTCCACATGTGATCCCGAGCCTCCATGATTGAAAGACCCGAAATCCAAAGAATGAAAGGGGTGGGCCAGTAAAGCTGGGGATGAAAGTCCTAGATGATGCTGGACATCCACCAGCCAGGAAATGAGGCGGGCTCTATCTGACTTGCTGCAGATTCTAATACACATTGTGGGAAGCTCACAGTGTGCAGGGACATCAGAGTAAGACATTTCAGTCCAGGAGAGGAGCCGGTACAAGTGTGCAAGACTGAAGGGAAGGCCGGAGGTCAGATATAAGACTGAAGGGAAGGCCGGAGGTCAGATACAAGACTGAAGGGAAGGCCGGAGGGTCAGATACAAGACTGAAGGGAAGGCCGGAGGGTCAGATATAAGACTGAAGGGAAGGCCGGAGGTCAGATACAAGACTGAAGGGAAGGCCGGGGTTCAGATTTAGGGTATGATAAAACACCACTTTGCCATACCTGCATCTCAAACATACAACTGCTATTTAGGAGCAGCCTCTCCCTCTCCACGGTGCAGTGTGATCGCAAAAAATAGTGCATGTACTATTTTTTTGCAATCGCACCAGAGGCATTGCTATGCCATGTGTTCTGGTGCGGGCGTTCGCACTGTGGACCGGAGGTGTGGCTGCGGTGCCATTGACATGAATGGCACCACCATGGCCCCTCCTGCCCCAGAACGCAGGGAGGATTATTTATCCAGTGCGTTCCAGCCACTAACCGTACTGGAATGCACTGGTTGTGGTGTGAACAAGCCCTTAGTTCTGATAAGACATAGTAACCTGAACACGCTGCTATTACTCATCGCATTTTTATGAGATGAGGAAAGAAATTTTATTCTAAGTTGGATGGCGTTTTTCATTGAAAATCCAATTTTCATTGACTTTTTTTGTCAAAAAATTTCATTTTCCAACCCGAACGTTTTTATGACAAATTATTTCTCTTTATGATGTGATATAAAATGAACAAGACGCAGTTATAATATCATTTCCGTGGTGGAGAAATTGCCTTTTTGCAGCTTCATAACCTTCTTATTCTTTTTGGTCTGGGACGCTTTTAAAGAAAAAGCAACTAAATGATATAATAATATAGAAGAGCTCTGGGGTCCGCCATGTGCGCAGAAGTGGAAATATTCCACGTTTAGGGTACCTTGTTGGGCGGGCCATTGGTATGCAAACTAGAAAGTGGTCAGTTGACATTGGAATGATCTTGGTAGCTGAGAATCATAGGCGTGAAACAAAGATTTAGGGGGTTATTAACAAAGCTGCCGAAGGCCGAAGGCAGCCGAGTGAATAACCCAGCCAAAGTGAAGTGAGCCGAACGACGATCGGCTATTCACTATGGCTCAGTACGGCTGATTTCAGTTGTACACCGGCTGCACTTCGGTCAGCCGAACATGCAACATCTGGATCGGCTGAGCCGAAGCTCCGTCAGCTCACTCGCTGTTGATTTGCCCCTATTCACATAGGGGCCGAACACCAGTGAGTGAATAGACGAAAGGGCAGAATAGCAAATCAATGAAAAGAGTTTAAAAAAATTGAAAACATATTTTTAAAATGTCAATAAATAGTAAAAAGAAAAAATAAATAAAGATTTTTTTTTTAAAGAAAAAATGCTGTAGGTCATTTCAGCGCAGCGGAGGCAATGTCTTCAACTCACTGCACGAGGTTAGGAGCGCACTGGATTTCTGTCTGGGTCAACATTTTTCTGTACTTGCAGATGTTTTTTAAAGAGAAATGTACATGTACAACAAAAATATACTACACATGTATATTTTTATTTACATAGTTCTGACATATGCTTTAAAGTAGAACTCCAGGCATATAACAGAATGGACCCTTGCATTGGGGCTACCCTTGCACTGCAAGGGTTAAATGCTTGTTTTGGTCTATGGTCTAAAATAAAAAACAATGTACTGACCCATTTCTCTGCCCCACAGCGGTAACCACTTACCTCTTTCCCCTTCCACTCACATCCAATGCAAGTCAATGGATGTGAGGTTGTCATGGGTCCTTGGACCTCCCGAGCCCAGAGGAGAAGAGGCTCTGGGGACCAGTCTAGCAGCCAAGCAGGACTGGCTCAGGATCAGGCGAGTATATATTTTTTAATTTTAGACTCCCAGACCAAAATGAGCACTTAAAGGAGAACTATGAGGTGAGTGAAAATCATAGTTCGAGCCGACGTGTGACAATGAAACTGTCACACGTCGGATCAATAGATCGGGAAGTGAGCGAACACATACCGTTTCTCGCTCACTTCGCGATCCTGTCCCTGCAGAGTGCAGTGATTGTCACTCACGGCTCACGGTCACTCACGGCTCCCTGCAGGGATTACCCCCTCCCCTGTCCGATCCTCCAGCGCTGACTGGCGGAACGGACGGGGGAGGGGGCGGGTACAGCTGACTCTGCCTCTAGATAGGCAGAGCCAGCTGTCAATCACGCAGCTGGGTGGATCTCGACAGCAATGTCGGGATCCGTCCCGGCTTCGGCGGTCTCGGTATACCGCGAGCTCTAGCTTGTGTCCTCCCGTGACCCTTAGGAGAACTATGGGGAAAAGCACTGACCCCATAGTTCTCCTTTAACCCTTGCAGTGAGAGGGCATCCCACTGCGGGGGCTCATTTTTAAAACGCCCCGAATTCTTCTTTCTCAATCTTCTGGATCTTGCCTTCATGTCTCCGGCGCTAATGCCTCCTTTCATATTCTCCTTCAGCCTACATTAGCCCAAATAGGGTCATTTGCCTGAGAAGCAAATTATTATTAGGGCTTTGACATTTCAGCACAGCCATGTACTTCGTATACGAACTGGCGGCCACGTGCCCATTAGTCACTTAGGAGGGTGACGTACTAAACCTCTGCTCTCTTGCAGATGATAGGGTATTATCCGGGGG
>NW_017306299.1:1822118-1854980 GCF_000935625.1 Nanorana parkeri
GGTAGTGGGGGGCGGGTTTGTGGGAATGATCCGCTGTGTACATCTCTCGTATGACACTCAGGAAAGCTGGACATTAACCGAATGGTGGCATAACAAGTCGCACAAACACTCCGCGCGGTAATGAGGCTGTTTTGTGGCGTTCCACTCGCGGCGCTTTGTTCTCGTTAATGTGACAACGACGCTCGCTATCATTCCGTAACAACAAAATCTCATATTAAAGAGCCGCAGCTGTCACGCTATCATCGCTGTATTTGTTTTACTTTCATTTGTCATTTGGCCCAGGCATTGTCTATAACTACACGTCAATTAGATCTTTATTTATAAAACAAACAGCATCAAACAAACACTGATTCATAAATATTCAGGACATTGAGCTTTCCTCTTTTACTGAAGTTGTGTTGTTCCCATTCTTTAATTCCATCAATTTTTTATTTATTTTGCAAATCCTTTTTTTTTGTTAAAACCCAACTGTGGAAACAAGTCCTTGCCCCTCTAGACCCCCCTCCCCCTGTTAAGGCCCCCTCTTCCCTTGTGTCTGTTTTGCTTTTTTTTAATACTTACTTTCTCATATTCAGATTTTTATGCTTACTTGGTTGTATTTATACTTACTTACTTGTTATACTTATTTAGCGCTATTGGTAACCATACAGACATACTGTATCTTCAAGGGATATGGCTCTTCAGCTGCCTAACAGCTACATTAACGAATGCTCAAAGTCCATTTACTTACATTTACTTACATTTACTTACAGTAAAGTCCCACAGGCATTCACCTTAGGTGTGGTTTCTTTTCTCTGAGTAGTCAGAATGATTGCCGCCAGTCAGTTTAGTATATTCAGAACAGAAAGGGTTTTATATGTCAATATGGGTAGAGGGGCAAGGTACAAATCAGGATATCCCACAGTGCACTTCATCTCTTTCTCTGAACTAGCTCTCAATCTCTAATACAGTAGATCTTACATTAAAGTCTCTGGATGTCCTTCTAATAACAGATAGAGGAGAGACAGCCAGGGGATAGAGCGAGGTGAGGCAGCCAGGAGAGAGAGAGGGAGGTGAGGCAGCCAGGAGAGAGAGGGAAGAGAGACAGCCAGGAGAGAGAGAGAGCAAGGAGAGACAGCCAGGGGAGAGAGACAGCCAGGGGAGAGAGTAGGGAGAGAGACAGCCAGGGGAGAGAGACAGCCAGGGGAGAGAGTAGGGAGAGACAGCCAGGGGAGGGGGAAGGGCAGGGAGAGAGTAGGGAGAGACAGCCAGGGAAGAGAGTGAGGAGAGACAGTCAGGAGAGAGCGAGGAGAGACAGCCAAGGAAGAGAGTGAGGAGAGACAGTCAGGAGAGAGAGAGCGAGGAGAGACAGCCAGGGAAGAGGCTGAGGAGAGGCAGCCAGGAGAGAGAGCAAGGAGAGACAGTCATGGGCGAGAGACAGCCGGGAGGATGAGTGAGGAGAGACAGCCAGGAGAGATGCCAGGAGGATGTGGCTAGGCCTAAGGCCTAGGAGAGACTCGCTGAGCTGACATCCCCACATGGCAGTATGGTTGCCACCTTTTATTCAAGCAAAACCTGAACACTCTAACGCCACATGGCATTTAAAAAAAAATAATATTCAAGAGAGACAGCCAGGAGAGAGAGCGAGGAGAGACAGCTAGAAGAGAGTGAGGAGACACATTGAGCAACACATCTGCCAGAAGCAGAACCACTGTGCCCTTCAAGACTTATCTGCACCCTGTGTTTCTGAAACCTCCTTGCTCCCCAAATTCCAGCATCCCTCCGTGTCCCGTACCTCCTCCTCGCACTAAATTTAGAACACCAGAACCCGGTGGGCATCTTGTCTCAGCACATACAGGACTCAAAACCTGGGCTGTCTGAGTAAACCACAGACAGGTGGTAACCCTACAGGGCAGAAAGCCAGAAGGGAAGAGACAGAACAGGAAGTGATTCCGATAATTAAAGGAGAACTATGGGGTTAAGGCTTTTCTCCATAGTTCTCCTTAGGCTAACGGGAAGACACAAACTAGCGTCCTCCCATCACCCTAGGCTCAGTATACCGCGAGCTGTAGCTCGCGCTATACTGAGACGCCGCAGCTGAAGCTGATCCCGACAATTGTGCCGGGATCCGCCCAGCTGCATGACTGACAGATGGCTCTGCCTCTCTAGAGGCAGAGCCAGCTGTACCCTCCCCCAACCGTTCCGCCAGTCAGCGCTGGCGGATCGGAACGGGGAGCGGGGAGTCCAGCCCCTCCCCTGTCACGGCAGAGAGCCGTGACAGGATCGAGAGGTGAGCGAACGCCGGTATGTGTTCGCTCACTTCCCGATCTACTGAGCCGACCTGTGACAGTCTCATTGTCACAGGTCGGCTAGAACTATGAGGTGAGTGGAAAGCACTCGCCTCATAGTTCTCCTTTAATAGTTCTCCCCGCATGCCTCAGCAGTTTCCCCAGTCCTGCAGATTGACCAGGTTATCAACTATCCATAACACAAAGTCATATAACTCTCTAGCCCTCCCTGCTGGAGCATGCTCAAGCAACATGCGGCAGAGCAAACACACTCTGAGCTTAGAGAAACACCTCTGTTGTGTTACAGTAAGGCTCGGTACAGCCCACTGCTGACCACAGAATCAGAAAAATCCAAAAAGGAATTTAGAAAAAATTTTACATTCCTACACTTATTATACTTTTCAGAAATGTTCTGACTGGACTTATGATATGGAGTGCCCGGCCTCTCTATCATTGGATTCTCTCCCAGCAGTGAGTGATCCTCAATGATGTAGAGAGCAGCGCCAATTACACTGTGAGTGCACGGCGCCTCTGTGATGCTTCCTCATTGTCCATGAAGTTGAGCACTCACAGTATGTCCTCAGTATTTCAAGTTAAATGATACAGAGGTGGAAAGGAATTATTGCAGGGGACAGTGCCAGAGAGTATTGCACTATACAGAGAGGCTGTACTTACCATAATGGTAATAGTGGGGTAATGCCTAGGGTTGGAGGGATAAAAGGGGAGCACCCAGATTAAATTATAAAGTGCAATTATACTTTTGGTGAGAAAAGAACAAAAATGTCAAAAGAGTGTCTCTAGTGTTAGATTTTTCTGTATAATGATAAATATATATATTCATTACTTTTTTACATTTTTATTTATCTTATCGTTTACTTTTTTTATTTTTTATAATTATTATTGTTTATTTTTTAGAATTATTTTCTTATTTTTTTAATATTTGTTTCTTATTATTTCTTACTTTTTAATCACCTGTTTATTTTTTTTATTTAATTATTTCTTCTTATTTTTTTATCATTTTTTTATCATTTTTTTTCCACTTAACTTTATTGTTTCACACAGGAGCTAACAATCTCCTATGTGATAGCAATTGGAGGTGACAGGTTCTCTTTATTGAACCCGTCACCTCCAGGACAGGAGTTCTAGCACTGTGCTAGAACTCCTGTGACGGCTCTCCCCTCTCACTATACGAAGCGGCAGGATTACTTTTAACCCTATCGCTCTGCTCACCGCATCAGCAGCAGCTACTCGGAGCAGAGACTCCTCGGCGGCTGGGGGCTGCAAACTTATTACAAGTGATCTCGGCGACATCGCCGAGATCACTTGTAAACGTACACGGTGCACGGTGCACCTCCAGTAGACAATACGGTTTCAATACAATTCAGTAGATGAGGACTGAACACATAAAACAAAGCACTGTAAATGGAGTGAATAAAAGTTAACCGTCATGGTTTATATACAGTATATGTTGAGTCTTCTCCAGATGTTCCATGTGTTTCATACATGTGACAGATGACCCTCAGGCAGTGACAGTGACAAGTTACCTATAATGTGTTAGAAATCCCCTGTATATTAATTATGCCGTTTGTCAGGTTTGACCTCCTATCTACTTTTCTTACAGCTTCTAAACAACAAATTCCATCAAGTATAACACATGCAGCATTTTCCTTTTCGTCTCCCAGATCAGACTTTATCTTTATACTATTTTTCATAATAGCATTTTGTATGTAAAAGTCAATACTCAAAAACCTTTGCATGTTTCTCAACCCCTAAAGTGGATCTAAACCCAAAAATAAAAATGTCATATATTAGGGATACACCGGTACCGGTATTTCGATATTGAGTACACGTACAGATAAAAAAAATTTGGTACTCGCCGATACTGAATTCAGCCACGAAGTGGTAGGCCACGTCAAATGACAGAGCGGGGTCAGCGCATGCTGAAGCGCACTGTGCACAGAAGTCTCCAACTGTCTGCAGAGTCAATAGCTACAGACCTCCAAACTTCGTGTGGTCTTCAGATTGGCATAACAACAGTGCGTGGAGAGCTTCATGGAATGGGTTTCCATGGCCAAGCAGCTGCATCCAATCCTTACATCACCAAGTGCAAAGCGTCGGATGCAGTGGTGTAAAGCACGCCGCCACTGGACTCTAGAGAAGTGGAGACGTGTTCTCTGGAGTGACGAATCACACTTCTCTGTCTGGCAATCCGATGGACGTGTCTGGGTTTGGCGGTTGCCAGGAGAACGGTACTTGCCCGACTGCATTGTGCCAAGTGTAAAGTTTGGTGGAGGGGGGGATTATGGTGTGGGGTTGTTTTTCAGGGGTTGGGCTTGGCCCCTTAGTTCCAGTGAAGGGAACTCTTAAGGCATCAGCATACCAAGACATTTTGGACAATTTCATGCTCCCAACTTTGTGGGAACAGTTTGGGGATGGCCCCTTCCTGTTCCTGTTAATCATGGCTCCCCGCAGGCATTCATCCCCCCCCCCTCCCCTCACTGATCCTCCAGCGCTGACTGGAGGAATGGACGGGGGACGGGGCAGGTACAGCTGGCTTTGTCTCTAGATAGGCAGAGCCAGCTGTCACTCACACAGCTGGGTGGATCTCGACAGCACCAGTGCACAAAGCAAGGTCCATAAATACATGGATGGGGGAGTTTGGGGTGGAGGAACTTGACTGGCCTGCACAGAGTTCTGACCTCCACCTGATAGAACACCTTTGGGATGAATTAGAGCGGGGACTGCGAGCCTGGCCTTCTCGTCCAACATCAGTACCTGACCTCACAAATGTGCTTCTGGAGGAACGGTCAAACATTCCCATAGACACACCCCTAAACCTTCGGGACGCCTTCCCAGAAGAGTTGAAGCTATTATAGCAGCAAAGGGCGGGCCAACTCAATATTGAACCCTACGGACTAAGACTAGGAGGCCATTAAAGTTCATGTGTGTGTGAAGACAGACGTCCCAATACTTTTGGCAATAAAGTGTATATGTAAATTTAAAATAAAATAAGTATATATTTTTAAAAAATTAGATTTCGCTCATTTAGGGTTTACATCCTCTCTGAGGTTTTATGAAGGCATTTAAAACCTTAGAGGCATGGTGGGGGCGTGACGTATTTCCAGTACACGCCGGACTTAATGTCAAGAAATTCTGTGGAAAGAAATGTATAAAGTGCAGTAAATGTACACATTCCAAATATCTCACCTTCTGTACAATGGAATGGTAATAGTAGTAACAGATATGTTTGTGTGGGGCGGGGGGGGGAGGGGGGTATGGTTGTCCTCTAATTATTTAATTATTCCTGCATAAGTGAACCTGCCAGTTCTCGGTCACAGCAGTGACAGGCCTCGGGGGGTGACTGGAGGGGGTGATTAGAAGTGGAATTCAGCTTTTTGGATAACGTAGTGTGGGGAGCTGTCGCAGTTTGGCATCACTGTCAACATCTGAGAACTTCAAAGAACCAAAACCGTTCTGAACTCCAGGCAAATAGCTAAATATGCAGATATGTGGCAGCTGCTTTACCTGACTAATAATTTGTACTTCTGTTCATCTTGCCTGAGATTTACACAGCTCAGTCACATAGTGCAGCCTTGTCTGGCGAGGACCGGATTTTTCTCTGTTGCAGTTCATTAACACTTACAGGTCTTGTTCCTCCCCAGCCTGTGACTAGACAGTAAAAGGGGAAGCAGCAGACGGAGGAGCTCACCTCTCTGTCACTCCTTCTGTCAGCCTGCATTTAAAAAATAGAATTGAATTAAGTATTAAAAGAGAACTGTGGGGTAACCTTTTTATCCAAAAGTTCTCTAAAGGGTCCTCCCGTGACCCAAAGCTCAGTATATTGCGAGCTGCAGCGAGCTGCATACTGAGGCTGCCGCAGCCGGGACGGATCCCGACAATGCTGTCGAGATCCATCCAGCTGTGTGAGTGACAGCTGGCTCTGCCTATCTAGAGACAAGGCCAGCTGTACCTGCCCCCTCCCCCGTCCATTCCTCCAGTCAGCGCTGGAGGATCGGTGAGGGGAGGGGGGAATCCCTGCGGGGAGCCGTGACTGAGAGTCTCCGCTCTCTGCAGGGACATGATCGGGAAGTGAGCGAGCGATGGTATGTGTTCGCTCACTTCCTGATCTGTTGAACCGACATATGACAATTTCATTGTCACACGTCGGCTTGAACTATGAGTATTTTCAAACACCTCATAGTTCTCCTTTAATGATTTGGAGCTACAATAATGTGTATGTTTTACAGTATATCTGCCGGAGTTCAGAGGCTGACCAACTTTGTGCCCATTCAAGCACTGGCCATTATACCAAACGAATGACTTAACCACCAAGTCCTCACACATTGTTCCTTATCTTATCATGCCCTGATGGAGAGGCACCCGATACGTGTTGGCTTTACACACATCTTCCATCTCATTATAAATTGGAATAAACTTCTATCTGGACTATAACATCCCGCGGTGGTACTTTAATGATAGATTTACTGATGAAAGAAATACACAGGCTGCCATTGTTGACCTTCTTTTGAAAATGCTAGTGGGCTGTCTGTCATTGTTGATCTACAGTATCAGCACCAATTCAGAGATGATTGGAGGATATACAGCTGAGTGATACACACATAAGATAATTTTTTGTTAATATTTGAGGTACTTGAATGTATTTTTAAGATTTAACTCCTGAGTTTAGTGTCACTTTATCTGTACTATCACTACTCTGACTTCTCTGTTCTACTCATACACTCCCATCTCTGACTCCCAAAACTCAACGCCTCTGATCTATTTAAACCCCTAGATTGGTGGGTCCCCCTTACGGAGGTTAAGTGCATCACATCCCTTCCCACCAAAGGAGTAGGAGTGCCTTACAACTATATAAAGGGTAGGGATGCACTGGTACTAGTATCTGTATCGGTGCCAATACCGAGTATTTGGGTGAGTACTTATACTTGCCCAAATGCTCCAATACCTTCCCCGATACCGTAATTTCCGGTCAGGGGAAGACTTCCTCTGACTGGTGGTGCCGAAGGGGGAACATGGAGCTGGCATCCTGGGCAATCAGCAAGTCAGGGGCCGAAGAATGATCCGCCTTCCGAATTGGCTGGGAAGCCGACGCCATGCTGATTGGTTGGGAAGCCAGCTTCCCGGCCATTCAGCATCATGCTGGCTGAACAGCATGGAGTCGGCTTCCTAGCCGGGTCATTGTTGGCCGGGCAGCTGGCTCCATGCCAGCAGAAGCACTGGTATCAGTACTTTGTATCGGCGAGTACCGAAAGCAAAATATCGGTACTCGTCATCCATGACACATCTGTTCACCAATCATTACTAAGCTTTTTAATAAGCACTACTGGGGAGGGGGGGCTGGTGTCCATTGTTTAGAATCATTCCTTCTGGCCAAAATGGAGGGAGAGTGTCATGCCTAGGGGATGTGATCTTCCTTAAAGTCAGTTCTCCTGGCAGAGATGAAGCTGGTTTCCCGGCCAATCACAATCGAGCCAACCAAACAACATGGAGCTGGTTTCCCGGGCAACCAAGAATTGCATAGCATGTCATTATCCGCCGCCCGGTTCCTGATGGCCCGGGAAGCCGGCTCCATGCCAGCGGAAACACCGGTATCGTTACTCGATATTGGCAAGTACTGAAAGCAAAATATCGGTACTCATACTCTATACGGAAAAAACGGTATTGGTGTATCCCTAATAAAGGGAAAACAACCAAAAATTGCACATCAAATAAATAAGTGAAAACACCCACAATTACCCTTTTTTGTGTTATAAATGGCACTGCACACATCCACCACTCCACCATTCTTAAGCATATGGTAATGAAGTGGTTAATTTTCACATCAATGTTTTCTAACAATAGACTTGGATAGACTGGGGATGGATTAGACCCATCCCCAGGGTTTCATTACTTGCAAATAAATCAAATCCTAGACCGATCAAACCAAAATCACACCAACAGGTTACTGAAGTGAAGAATAAATATGGCTACAAGGCCAGAACGGTGATACGTGTAGATCCAAAGAAAGTCCATGAACCCATCGCACTCCTGACCATTTGTTCCATGAGAATTGGATAGCTGCTGCGGTGGTCAACGGATGGCAACCGCCAGGGCCGGATTTACTCTCTCTGCTGCCCAAGGCCAGGTTTCTCAATGCGCCCCCCTACCTGCCTGGAACTGCATGACCTGGGCATTGGGAGATAGGAGTTCCACACCCCTGCTGCCCTTCTACTCCCTGCTGCCCTGAGGCCGGGCCTTGGTTGGCCTTGTGGGAAATCCGGCCCTGGCAACCGTTATGTACACAGATAGAAGTAGGGACTGCATCTGGAGTGCCGGTGTCCCTACTTCTAACCGTGTAGATCCAATTACCAATGGGAGCCAACACACCAAGAATCACATCCACGTTTACTGAGGTCCCAGGTCAACAAACCAACATCTCTGAGACACAGAGGACCCCATTATCACCCATCACCTTGACAAAGGGGACCTCATTGGATGTGATCCTTGGCGTTTTGGCTTCCATTCTTTATTAGGTTTTTATGATGTCAGTTTTTTGTTTATTTTTCCTTCCCAACGACATTGCTGCCAGCCATAAAAGCTCAACAGAAGTTCTATCCAATCCCCACTCCATCCAAAACAAACCAAAGTTTAAATTATTGCACTACTTTCTTAAGGCAATGGCACATTTTTTGTTTGTTTTACCATCAGTGTTATTTTAGTAAATATCCTCTTTGTGCTCACTCAGCATTGTTGCTGGAGGGGTGTCTATAACTTGTACTGGCGTGTCAGCTGTGTCACTGTTATTATGTACCGGTGAACGCTGCACATCTCCTATTTAACCTGTGTGCTCAGGTGTGCCTCGTTGAAAATTCTGGTCTTTTCAGTCTATTCATACCGCTCCGGGCATTCTATACGTGGAGGACTGCGGAAGAATCACAACACGCAGCTACACAGGAAAGAGCTTCCACTCTTGTGTCTTCCAGAGACGGAGAAGACAGGAAAACGTAAGTATTTTATATAAGACCTCGAGAGTCATAAGTTGCAGAATCCATCAGAAGTATCCTGTGATAATCTCACAAATACAAGTGAAGTAGAATTGTATGGAGATGTCTAGAAAGTACAGACAAAGTAGCCGAGGGACAGACACAGGACGCCTTACTAGGCAGGTAATCCTTCCACTTCACCAGTATATGAATGAAACAACCGACACAACGTGGAAAGGAAATATTATATACACCCTGTGCACAAAGAAGAACAAATATTTTTTGAAGCAAATAGGGATCGGTACAAATCTTTATTCTTAACCTTCCTTCGTTCCTTCCTTCTTTCCTCCCTTCCTTCTATCCTTTTTCCCTTAATTGCTTCCTTCCTTCCCCTTCCTGCTTTTGTTACTTCCTTCCTTTCCCTTTTTTCTCCCCTTCTTCCTTTTCTTCTTCCTTCCTTTCCCTTCCTTCCTAACCCTCTTTCCTTCCTTGCCTCCGTTCTTTTTCCCCTTCCTTATTTTCTTTCGTTCTACCTTCTTTCCTTCCTTGCATCCTTCCTTCCCCTTCCTGCTTTTCTTCCTTCCATCTTTCCCTTTTTTCTCCCCTTCTTCCTTTCTTTCCTTCTTCCTTCCTTTCCCTTTCTTCCTAACGATCTTTCCTTCCTTTCCTCCTTCCTTTCTTCCCCTTCCTTTTTTCTTCCTCCCTTCCTTTCCCTTCCTTCCTTTCTTCTTAACCTCCTTCCTTCCTTTCCTCCCCTGCCTTCTTTCCTTAATTGCTCCCTTCCTTAACCTTCCCGCTTTTCTTCCTTCCTTTCCCTTTTTTCTCCCCTTCTTCCTTCCTTTCCCTTCCTTCCTTTCTTCTTAACCTCCTTCCTTCCTTTCCTCTGTCCTTTCCTCCCCTTCCTTATTTTCTTTTCTTCAGCCTTCCTTCCCCTTCATTTTCTTCCTTCCTTTCACCTCCTTCCTTTCTCCCTAACCTCCTTCCTTCCTTTCCTCCGTCCTTTCTTCCTTTTCCTTCATTCTTTTCTTCCTTCCTTCTCTACCTTTCTTTTGTCCTTCCTTTCCTCGCTTGCTTCTTTCCTTCCTCCCTTCTTTACTTCCATGTTGCCACATGAGCACTGCAGCACAGCTGATTGGCTTCTTGTGCCGCTTCTCCCTCTCTCAGCCTGAGCCCTGTTGCATAGGGACTGCAAGAAGCTGATACCAAGTCAAATACAGGTAGTTACACTGCTTACAATTAGTCATGAATACATTTAGTGCTGTATTAATAACTACGGAGCTGCAATTCATGTCTTTATATCTGCTCTCACGTATACATATTCAAAGAATGATTTATATTTTTGTTTACTATTTACATCTAGGGTTATTCACAAAAGTGTGAAGAGTTTGGAGAAGGCGAATTGGAGAATGTTTCCATATCAGCTATTTTGTCCTAGATTGTTCACTTCTCCTGCCTTCTCCAAACTCTTCACCCTTTTGTGAATAACCCTGATAAAATGTTTATGGTGTTTTTTTAAAAAGAAGGAGCACAGAAGAAGCTGTTTGCTTTCAGAATGTTTCTCTCTCTAATTTAAAGTCTGTACAAAGCCATCTGGGGCAGATACGGTGGGAGAGAGAGAGGGAGGAATCACTTTACTGGGTATTCAGGTGGGTGTAACTTGTGCTTGGAGAATCGCAAATGTAAACAGCAGAGCAGTTAGGATTAGCCAGGTAAACATTTGTAAAGGATCTTAGATCTTCAGCTGATACAAATAATATATCCATATGTAATATTGTAATATTATGCATACTGTATATTTAGTAACTTATCAATTACATGTACCTAAGGGTAAATATATGTTATTACATTTATGTGCTGAACATGATAATGGCATACACAGATAACCATTATTACACAATGTAACTGTACCTGGTTTACCGCTAACAAGCAGGAAATAAAGAATGAGTAAAGACCTGCAAGTCTTTTTCTAATTATGATAATCCCTCCAGCTATTGTGTCATTGTGCCATTTCAAGGAATTTTTATGAAGGGAGAAATGTTGAAGAGGAAGATTAGATATTGTGGTTTATTGTAGATAGTCCGTGATTACTATTCTTCCTGTTGAGCAATAATTACTACAGTAGAGAATGTTAAGGGCTCGGCACTACATAATATGCCCCAAGGGGAGGCAGGCAGGCCGACCTGATTTTTCTCTGCTGCAACCTAGTTGCACTTACATGTCTTACAGGTCCATCTACCAGCCTATAAACTAATGAGTAGTACACAGAGAGGCTACATTCTCCCTTCTTCCTTTTCCTACCTTCTTGCCCTTCCTTTTTCTTGTCCTTTCTTCCTTCCTTCCTTTTTTCCCTTCCTTCCCTCCATCCTTCCTTTTTCTTTCCCTTTCTTCCTTTCCTCCCTTCTTCATTCCTTCCTTTTCCTTTCTTTCTGCCCTCCCCCCTCCTTCCTTCCCTTCCCTTTCTTCCATTCTTCCCTCCTTCATTCCTTTTTTTCCTTCATTCATTCCTTTTTTTCCCTCCCTCTTTCTTCACCTTCCTTCCTTTCTTCTTTCCTTCCTTTCCTTTCCTTCCTTACCTTTTCTTTCCCTTTCTTTCCCTTCCTTTTCCTTCCTTCTTTCTTTCCTTCCTTCCTGTCACTCTGTTCTTTTTGGTTATTAGACATGTAAAGCGGCAAAAAAATGATTTTGTTTCAGATTTTTTTTTCTTTCGGGTCTGAACTTCGGTTCGTTTTGTTATTCGGTTCTTTCAGAATATAATTTTAGCTTCGGACAGAGTTTTTTGATTGTCCAGAAAACAGTCAGCGTCCAATTTAGTTTCATTTTGAACGAAATTCGGATGATCCGAACTATCATTAAATGAATGTTCGGATTTGTTTGCATTCGGCCTCATTGGAATTTAGACGTTTGAATGCATCTGAATGTCCAAATTCTAGAAATGTTCTCCGGATTTGCATTCAGAAAACAAAATTTACATGTCTACCGGTTATAAGTATGCTCCTAGTTATTACATGTGCACTGCAGCAGAACTGATTGGCTCCTTGTGCTGCTTCTACCTCTCCCAGCCTTGTCTCTGCTGCATCAGGACTATAAATTACTTAAAATACTGTACTTATTTTAATTTGATAGGCAGAGCCAGCTGTCAATCACGCAGCTGGGTGGATCCAGACAGCAATGTCGGGATCCGTCCCGGCTGCGGCGGTCTCAGTATACCGCGAGCTGTAGCTCGCGATATACTAAGCTTTGGGTCACGGGAGGATGCTTGTTTATGTCCTCCCATGACCCATAGGAGAACTATGGGGGGAAACTCTTACCCCATAGTTCTCTTATAATACATCCATGGCACTGGTATTTCCTAAAGAGAGAGCCCAGCAGCAGCTGTTTGCTTTCGGAATGTTTCTCTCTCTTATTGAAATTTTGTACAGAGCCGTACAGGGCAGGGGGGTCTCATTTGTACTTGAACTATCACATGCAGTAAACAGCAGAGCAGTTAGGATTAGCCAGGTAAACATTTGAAAAGGATTTTTAGCTAATACAAATAATATATCCATATGCAATATTATACATATGTTAAGCATGTTATCAAATACATTCACTTAAGTGTAAAAAATAAATATATGTTTTATTTTTTTTAATGCTGGGCATAATAGATAAACTTTATTGGAAGTTAACATGCAACATTTGATAAGCGTAATACATTGATTGGACCTGGTTTCCATCTAACAAAGGTAACAACCAGGAAATAAGAAATGAATAAATAGCTGCAAGCATCTTCTTTTACAATTATGGAAATCCCTGTAGCTGCTACCTTATGCCCCCTTGCCATTGGAAGCAATGTTTACAACGGGGAGAAAAGTTGGCCAATCAGCAGTAGAAGAGGAAGATGTAATGTTGCCTTTATTGCAGGTAGTCCACGATTACTACTCTTCCTGTTTAACAGGTTTTACAGAAAAGAACGTCAATGGTGCGGCACTAAGTAATATAGCCCCGAGGGAAGGGCTTTGTGTGTGAGAAAACAGAAAGCGTATGTAGTATATAAAGAGCCTCCTCCATTGCACACTATGGCAATAGTTTTGCACATGTTTTTCAAGTTGTTTGGTTTGATTGGTAAATCTGTTGTAAGAGGGGAGAAGGAGGGTGACAGAGAAACAGATATATGGGGTATTTTTGTACTCAGCTCAACTTCTTGTTAAAGTCAATCTAAACCCGAGAACAGAAATAGTAACATTGCAGTTTACTGGTTCTTAAATGTGGTGGCTGCATTTGTTTTCTTTTAGGTTTTTTTCCTTTAATTTCACCTAGCGACCTTTATGGTAACACAATTCCCCTCCTAGGGTGACAACGCTCATTCACTGTACTCTATCAGGGTTATTCACAGAACGGTGAAGAGTTTGGAGAAGGCAGGAGAAGTGAACAATCTAGGACAACATAGCTGATTTGGAAAGATTCCCCAATTCAGTTCACTTTCCAGATCAGCTATGTTGTCTTAGATTGTTCACTTCTCCTGCCTTTTCCAAACTCTTCAACCTTTTGTGAATAACCCTGTATAAAGTCACCTAAAACAGGACAGAACTAATGCACCCCCCTTCTCTTCATAACTCCCTCCCTTGATAGAGGGGAGGTATTCTGTAGTCCACAAAGACAGCTGGGAACAATGCAACTGAAAACAGGCAGCACAAAGAGAGAACACAGACATCACCCGACAGGATCAACAGGTTTTTATTTTGTTTTTTTTTGCACAGATATAGTAAAACACTTTCAAATATATATTTAACAGACCAAAATGGATCATATAAGAGAAGTCCATTGTTAGGGTTTACATACCCTTTAATGCAATTATTATTATTATTATTATTATCATAATATAGGATTTATATAGCGCAGTAGTTTGTGCAGTGCTTTACAATATAAGGAAGACATTACAGTTACCATACAAAACAAGACAAGATGGTAAGGGGGGCCCTGCCCCTGAGGGCTTACAATCTAAAAGGCAGGGGCAAGTGATACATGAGGTGGTAGCTGTGCGTGAATTAATTGTTTGAGAAAGTGATAGTTCAGTGTTTAGGTTGAGGCGGGATAAGTTTCCCTGAAGAGATGAATCTTCAGGGAGCGCCTAAAGGCAGACAGTGTAGGAGATAGCTGGACAAGTTGGAGTAGAGAGTTCCAGAGAACGGGAGAGACTCTAGAAGAGTCCTGGAGGTGAGCATGGGAGGAGTTAACAAGGGTGCTAGAGAGCAGGAGCTAAATGTTAAATATTAAAATGTATTTGGCTTAACTAATAAAACATATTTGTATTTGACCGTGAGAAAACATATGGGAAACAGAAAGATAGCAAGAGATAAAGGTAGGAATAAAAATAGAAGACACCAATGAGGAACAGGGAGAGAGAAACGGGAAAGAGAGGGTGGGAAAAAAAAGAGTGGGAGAGAGAGAGAGAAAGAGAGAGGGGGGGGGGAATCTGCCTGCATGGTGTGATATGTTCATTAGAGACTGGTAATCCACCGATTTCTAAGTTTTGTGTTAAAACTTTCTGGGTAATATTTTTTATAGACAGCAGAGATCATATGTAAAGCCCGTTTTATAAGAATGTATTTATTTTTCCCAGTGTCATCATGAACGCCTCTAGATCTGGCTTTCAGCCAAGCCTCCAGGTATGGGTCAGGAATGGCAGTCTGGAGAACCCTCGCAAGTTTTACAATCAGGACTTCAATTCCCTGAGAGACTGTCACCTGAAGAAGGGAACTCTGTTTGTTGATGACGCCTTTCCCGCTAACCTCAACAGCATCGGATCTGGAAAGGACCTCGATATCAACACAAGGAAAATAGTGTGGAGGAGGCCAAAGGAAATTGTATAGTATCATATATATAGATATATTACTCAGGTTTTTATACTTGCTACTTTGTACCAACAAGTGGCACAGCATGACTACTTTATTTAAACTGTGCAACTGTAAAACAGGTTCCCAAAGAATACCCATGGGCAAGAACAATTACTTTTTTTTTGCCTGTACATTGGATTGGAGGATGGAAGCATAGCTGTGTCTTATTCACTAAGCTAAGGGGAAATTTCCATGCAAGGTGAAAATTCCAAATTCACTAAGGGGTCTCTTCACGAAGCTGCCGAAGGATCTAGCCGTAGCTTCGCCCGATCCTTCGGCTAGCTTCGGCCCCAGGACCCCTTCGGTTCAGTAGAATTCACAATAGCCCGTACAGCTCCCGTACGTGGCCGAGCGGCTCAGTCGAGCCGAACGCATATGCATCGGCTCGGCCACTTGCAGAAAGATCAGCGTCCCTGGTTACCTGCTAACCAGGAACACTGATCTCCAAACAGCAAACTCTCCCTGGCGCCCCCGGGAGTCTCCTGCTCCCGGCCGCCAAGGAGAGAAACACTGCTGTTTCTTTTTTTTTCTTTATTCTGACACGGAGCGATGTCAAAATAGAAAAAAAAAAAAAAAATGTCCCATTGGAATGCATTGCTACATTGCTATTGGCTATTTCAATTTGCAATAGCCAATAGTAAACTAGCATTGTACCCGCCCTCTGCTGCAGTTCTCCATCAGGTTCATCAGCAGAGGGCTGGTACAATGCTAGTTTACTATTGGCTATTGCAAATTGAAATAGCCAATAGGAATGTAGCAATGCATTCCTATGGGACATTTTCTTTTTCTATTCTGACATCGCTCCGTGTCAGAATAAAGAAAAAAAAAGAAACAGCAGTGTTTCTCTCCTGGGCAGCCGGGAGCGGGAGGCTCCTAGAGCGCCCGGGAGAGTTGTTTTTTTTTCGGGTTTTTTTTACAGCAGCAGAGCCGCCGGACAATAGGAAACTATTGGGTGGAGCTAGCTGTCACTGCTAGCTCCGATATAAGACCCGTAAGTGAACGTTTTATTTTACTCTAGTAAATCAACCCCAAAAAATCAAATGAAGGGGCTACTTGTGATTTGTAGCTTTTGCCTGGTCAATGAAAACCTGAAAAGTTAATTCAAGACCTTTCAAGAATTAATTGATGTACACTGTATGACCATAAGTATGTGGACACTCATCCAGTTTAGGTGTTTCTAGTGAAGGGTACTGTTAATGCTACAACATACAAAGGCATTTTAGAAAATTGTGCACTTTAAACCTTGTGACAATAGCTTGGGGAGGACCCTATTTTGTTCCAACCTGACTGTGGACACAAAACCAGGTCCACAAAGGCATGGTTTGACCAGTTGATGTTGAAGAACTTAAGTGGACTGCATATATCTGTGACTCTAACTCTACTGAACACTGCTGATTATTAATTGTGAGCTAGGTCTTGTAGTCCAACATCAGTGCATGACCTCGCAAATGCTCTTGGGCACAAATTTGCACTGATGCACTCCAATACCTTCTGGAAATCCTTCCCAAAAGAATGGAGGCTGCCACATAAGGTGAGCCAACTCCATATTAATGCCCATGGCTTTTAAATATGATTTCCAACAAGCCCATAAAAGTGTGGCGGTCAGGTGTCCACAAAAATTTGGCCCTATAGTGTATGACAAGTTATCATAGAGGCACTCACATTACATTTATTACATTTGGTATTTTCATAGACACAATAATAATAAACAAATATGAAAACATTTTGTGGTTGACACGGCTAGAAACTAACAAATACATTTGGCCAAAAACAGTTATAAAAATGAAGACAGAGTACAGCACTTATTACTTTGCAATACAAAATATTACATAAGAGAATATACAAATGTAGGACAATAGGACAAATGTATTGAAGATTGAAATGCCAGTGTGCATTTTCTTGTCTATTAGGGCTTTCATTGTGGTCTGATCTTCTTCTAGAATTATTAGGTTTGGTATTAGATACTTGCGGCTGTGTGTGATTAATAGGTTGTACTGTTTGGGCTTCCTGAGCCATTTCGTTCCCTTCGGTGTTTGCAGTTTATTCCACGACATCTATCTGAAGTTTAAACTGATTAATCTCTGCAGTGGGGAAACGTCCCTGTTAAATTTTATGTTGGTACTTCTTAAACTTTGAACAAATACCTTGAAGGGCGTAAAGCATTCAAAGATGAAATGTGCTTCAGTGTTTACATATAAATCAAAAGTTTGTGTATTAACAAACAGCAAATGATTACAGGATAAGTATAATAACACAACATACACAGTAAATAATGTGAAAAGTTTAGTAGATAAAAGGTTCATTGGTTGTATGTTGGTATCATTATATAGTACAGAACAGATATATGCAGTTCACATTGTAATTTGAATCTCTTTATCCAATAGCCAGCAGAAGGATGCTTGGCTGGACTACCTTTCCCTGCACTGTAAAATGTAACATGTTTTCAATGAATTGCTAAAAAAATCATTTAAATCAAATAATATCCCAAATGCAAAAAATACAAAAATACAGTCACTCCTCGGGTTACGATGGGGTTACGTTTTGGAGAATTCATCGTAAAGCGAAAATATTACAAACCAAGGAGTTTACTGGTGTACTGTACTGCCACGGTCGGCAGCAGATAGTACACAATGGGAATCAAGACTGCTATTGGCTATTTTAAATTGCAATAGCCAAGAGCAGATTGGCTAGTGAATCCCTGCCCACAAAGAGGAGGAGTGAGCCGGAGAGAGAAAGTTCTCTCTCAGGTCCGCTCCTCTGCTCAGTGGGCAGGTGAAATAGCCAGCCTGCTATTGGCTATTACAATTTGAAAAAGCCAATAGCAGGCTTGCTATATTTCCCCATTGTTTACATTCTGCTGCTGACCGCGGAATCTAGTCGCCGGCCAGCAGCATGAATTTTGTTGGCAACTAAATAAATGTAGATGCTAACTAGGGATGCTACGATACCAAGTACCGTACTCGTACAGATACTTTTCGAGGTCCAAGACTAGACTAGAGAAAAATTAAAAAGTTAGGAGGCAGCTGTCATGTGTAAGGAGTACACGGAGCTCCCGGGATTTGTACATCTCTGTTGTAATGTATGATTTTGTTTTTATAAATATAAATAAAGGGATGCACCGATACCATTCATGCGAGTACAAGTACTGATAAGTACTCACAGATACAAGTACTGATACTTGCCCAAGTCCTCACATACAATCAATGATACATTTTTGTTTAGTGTCATGTGACAGTTTTTCTAAAACAATACAGACTAATGGTTTCATCACAGTGGTGGAGCGCCAGAGCCAGGTCCCAGCTACAACCGCTGCAACCCTGGTAGTTCTCATGAAAATGCCAAGTATCGGCACTGGTATCTGAAAAGTATCTGTGCATCCCTAATGCTAACAATTGTTTTAGTGTGCGCCAAGCAACCAGCTATTTTTTTCTGTGCATAAAGCCACCGTAAAAAAAAATGTAGGACATACGTCCTCAATTTATTTTTGCCGGTTGCTTGAATGCCGGATAATGGGGAGTTTACTGTAATTTGCTGGGCAATGTATGTTTGTTTGATCTGGATTTAATATTGAACAGATTGAAAGTTGAAAATTACTTTAACAATTACCAACAACTAAAATTTCAACTTTTACTGTATTGACTCTTCTAAGCTCAGTCGTTGCTCTTTATTCATGTATTCGGATCTCTAAATTACTTCACATGTTGTTTTCTCTTCATCACACAGGAAACACACGGCAAAAAGCCGCATTTGGTAGTTGAAGGCACGAGCTTATTTGACATTTTACAGAGTAAGCGACTAGGTAAGGTTAAACCTCGGCTGTAGAGGGTGCTATACTTGAATAGAAGGGTGTTGTCTGCTATATGGTGACATCTCTGCTACGAGTGGATGAGGTTGTCCTTTTATCCTCTCCTTGCTTTAAACTGCAACTCGCTCTTGATGGGTTGGCTGCTGTGGGTGAAGTGTGTAGAAGTGAATATCATGTACTCTGAATGTTGGGCTATATGAAAGAAATCCTGATGAACCCTTATATTTGTGTATATGTATTTATTATGGGAAGAGATGTAATTTTAGTTTGCTATGTCAATAATAGAAAAGTTAGGCTAGTATTGAATACAGTACAACTGATAATAATTAAGCTCTGGTTATGGTAAGGAGGTTGATTTTACAGCATGTTAAGTATAAGTATAGGTTATATAAGGTTGAGTGTAGGTTTAAGGGTCAAGATATATTGGATTTTTTTTATTTATTTTTTGGAAGTGATAAATTAGCATTCTAGATGTAATACATAAGTGTTGGAAGTGGTTCACCCAAAACAACCAATATTATAAGACCAGAGATGAATTAATTGCTCAGGGCACACCAGTGGGATTATATTTCCCAGCTGATCTGGGAACACTTTGGAATTCAATAAGACATGTTGGATGGGATTTTGGACCAATCAGCTCCTCATGCTTCCCCCCTCACCTCTCTGCAGGAGTAATGCTAGCCTTACATGGCCTGCTGAATGAGATTTGGGCCATAGGTGGCCCTGTCAGAACTGGCAAACATACAAAATCAAAGGAGCTGGCTGACCAATGACACATCCAGGGAAGTCCCTGTAATGAGGCAGCCTGAAGCTGTTGCCTCAGGCAGCATTTCTTTGTGTCAGGTTGCTAAGAGCCAGGCAAGGAGATGTGTAAGGGCATAGTTAACAAGATAACACACATCTCCCCGTTCAGCTCTTAGCATCGTGGGAAACTCTGGCCAGCATCTTGTCTATCAGTGATGCCATTGGTTGCCAGGAGTTACAAACCATGTATCTAAAATTTAGGATGACTGTGCACTTGACATGGGTACTAGTCTGTACTTGTGATTTACAGGTGACTGTTGGTTCCTCTGTGCAATGGGGGCTCTCACGCTAAAGCCAAACTTACTGAAGAACGTCATGCCAGGAAATCAAGAGTACGACGCAAATTATGCTGGAATCTTTCATTTCAGGGTAAGATATAAAACCATTATTAGTTGGATCTAGGGATCTTATGTGTCACAAATTGAGGTGAGATTTGTTTAACTGTATCGGTCATTTTGTAATAGCCACATTGCAGTAAAGAAGGAAATTAAAGAAAAGGTTTTTTTAAACTTTTTAAATAGAATTTTCTTCCCCTTTTTTCCATAATGTGTTACATATCAGTGCTGCCGATCTCTTGCAGTCTCTTTGCAGCCAATCCATGTCTACATGCACTCCAGCAATGTCTTCTTTGCTTTCTTAAGGGCAGGATTCCTGATGGGGAGAACAGTGGACCATTCCATGTAATGTGTGCTGAAACGGCCACTTGTAGTCCTCATCAGGAGTCCAAGTGACAATTGGACAAGCCCAAGTGACAATTGGGAAACATGGATGTAGTGTTTTCACTGTAACAGGTAGTGCCTAGACAAGGACTTTCCCGTCATGTTCACCAGGGGTTAAAAGATTGAAAACAACATTTGGAATTACATGTCAAAGTCTATTTATGATCTTAGTGATTGGGTTTAGATCAGTGTTATATCGTTTGCAAAAGGTTTAGTATTCTATTTGTTAAAATTATTTTAAAAAATCTTTTTGTTTTAGTTATGGCACCTCGGCGAGTGGGTGGACATTGTCATAGACGATATGCTGCCATTTTTGAATGGAGAGTTCCTATACGTTCAACCATCCTCCGCCAATGAATTCTGGCCTTGTCTTTTGGAAAAAGCCTATGCAAAGTAATTGGTTTTGTTTTTTTACGACCTTTAGCCAAAGTTGGGTCACTTGTTCTCATTGTTTTAGCTAAGCAGTTAAGATTATCCAGATAAGATGGGATTCACAATATGTCTTAAAGTGACACTAAACTCAGGAGCTGAATCCTAAAAATGGATTCAAGTACCTTAACTATTAACAAAAATGTATCTTATTTGTGTATCACTCGGCTGTTGATCCTCAAATCATCTCTGAATTGGTGCTGACACTGTCCTTCCTTCTGGAGGGTGACTACTTTTGTTCCCCTTGGTCCCTGTGTGTGTTGTAAAGTAGTCACCGCTCCAAGCTCACCCCCGTGATGGACTACAATCTCACATTTAGGTATCTGATTTACATTGAGATTGTAGTCCATCGTGGGAGCGAGCTTGGGGCTCCTCAATTCAGTCTCAATGACAGTAATCACCAGAATAAATAGGTGAAGAAGGTGAATCTCCCTAATGGGGACAAAGACAACAATAAAAACCTGACAAGGGTTCTAACTCCTCATCACCCTATCCTAAGCAAATAAAAAAAGTTTTGGTTACATTTTAAGTACCACCTGGGAACAATGACACACTGACCCATGAAATCTTACAAAACAACGCACAGGGGATGATTTACTAAAGGCATTAAGGCTCTACACCTTGCAAGGGAATTTTCCCTTAACATAGTGAATGTAGTGAGAATTCACTGTACAAAGAATACCCAATCATGTACAAGGAAAAAAAAGAATAATTTGTGCTTGTACAAGATTGAATGATGGAAGTCATCAGAGGCTCACCTAATTTACCAAGGTAAGGGAACAGTCCCTTGCATAGTGAACATTCTGTTTGTCTTTAGTAAATCAACCCCACTGACACAACTGGGGTTGCAGAACAATTATACACTGACGCTTGGGGTCTCCTCACAATGACTCACTGACATTTGGGGGTCCGGAACAATTACATACTGACACTGGGGGTCTCAGAACAATGACACACTGACACCTGAGGGTCCAGAGCAAATACACAGTGACACTTGGGGATCCAGAACAATGGCACACTGACACTTGGGAGTCCAGAACAATGACATACTGACACTTGGGAATCCAGAGCAAATACACAATGACACTTGGGAGTCCAGAACAATTACACACTGACACATGGGGTTCCAGAAGCAGGGCCGGCCTTTGGGGTGTTCGAGCTGTGCGGCCGCACAGGGCGCCATGACAACAAGGGCGCCAGGTGGCCGACACAGCTCGCCCTTGGGGCGGCTACAGCCTGCGGCTTCTCAACTCCTCATGTCAAGTTTAAGATGACAGCGGTTCTGTGTGGCTCATTGATATTTACTGATCTCTGTGCAGAGCAAACACTGGCGTGTTCGTCTGATCAGTCAGGTGTTTGTAAATAACTGGGGACACATAGTACTATGCGTCCCCAGTTATAAATGAACAGGATGTGATTTACATCACTTCCTGTTCATTCATGATTTTATGAATGGGGAGTAGCACTCAGTACAGAGGCTTTTCCCCATTCATAAACTGCTTTTTACTATCATTAATTTCTGAATGAATGGGAAGCCTCTGTACTGAGTGCTTCCCATTAATTTAGAACAGAGGCTGCAGAAAAAGAAACTGAGGTCTCTGTGCCCTCAATTTCTTTTTCTATTTTAAAAGGTAAATGTCAGGGGTCTGTTTAGACCTCTGATATTTCCCCCCAAAAAAATGAAAATAAAAAATAATAAAAAAAATTTAAAGAATTATTTTTAAAAAGTGAAAAGTATCCCCCCCACACACACGTATTATTAGACATGTGCAAAGACTAAAAATGTCATTAGTTTCATCAAACAAAACAAATTTTTATGCTATTTTGGATTCAGCCACTGTTCTGGAGGCAGGGCGCAAGACATCATATAACACCGCACGTGTTGGGCGCCGCCATCTTGGTGTATATCCAGGTATACACCAAGATGGCAGTGCCTCTATCGGCGTGTGACTTCACCTGACGCCGCGCAAGCATGGCATCATGTGACGTCATGCTCCCCGCCTCCAAGATGGTGGCACGTATTTGCAGAATGTGCCGGTGGCCAACATGGCTGCCGCGCATTCTTAAACAAATTATTATGTGCCGGAATAAATTTTTTGCATCTTCGAGCAAATAGTAATTCATAAATTTTACATGTAGTCTAGGTTTTGTGTTCTGTTTTTTATTTTTACTTTTCTAGATACACTTACTTGAAATAAGGGTCGGCATGACAACCTGACACTTTATTTTTATAGACTCTATTTTAGTTTGACATGTATTGTTTTCCACTTGTTTGCCTTCTGTTGTTTTATTTAATAAGAATACTAATATTGTGCCTACAAGTTTAATAGCTTTGAATAAAAGTTTTATTTTTATCATACTGTTTAATATATTTCTTTGGGTCTTAACAAAATGGGAGTCTTTAAATGATGCGGATATTGGAGAAATGGGTGTGGCCACTGAGGGGTGTGGTAACGGAGGGGTGTGGTAAAGGAGGGGTGTGGTTACTGAGGTGCGCTTTAAAGCTTTCTCGCACAGGGCGCCTAAAGGCCTAAGGCCGGCCATGTCCAGAAGAATGACTCCCTTTAATTTGGGGGTCCAGAACAATTACTCACTGACACTTGAGGTCCCAAAACAATGACACACTAAGGGGTCTATTCACGAAGCTGCCGAGGGCAGCCGAGTGAATGAACGATCTGAAGTGAAGTGAGCCGAACAATGTTCGGCTATTCACTTCAGGCTGGCACGGCTGATCTCAGGGTCCCTGAATAGTGACACCCTGACACTAGAGGGTTCCAAAACAGCGACACATTGATATGCTAAACCTATTAAATAATAATAATAACATTTGTTTGTTTTTTTTGCATTTTAGACTTTTGGGTTCATACCAAAACTTGCATTGGGGGTTCCCTGAGGAAGCCTTTGTGAACCTGACAGGTGGGATAACTATGACATTTGATCTCAAGAGCGTGCAATTACAACGGAATTACTTCTGGCAAATGATCAGCAAAGCGAGTCCGGACACAGTGATGGCCTGTGTCAATGGCAAACAGGTACTGCTGTCATAATGATATGGTTCTACATTATACTGATATACAGAGAAATCATTCATAAAGTTGGCCATACCCCTAGAGATTATCTGCAGATTTTCTATGGTCAGATGAAAAAAGTGCAACTGATTCCTCCATCTACGCCAAACGGTGTGGATGGAGGAATCTCCCGCTGGGCCGAGCTTCAGTATCTTGGTAGTCGGCCCGGTACATCTGCTGGCTTCGGTTCAGCCGAACATGCTCAGTATGTTCGGCTGAGCTGAAGTAAAGAACACGTTCGACTGCATGATTTTATCTTGGGCCCCCCTCCCAAGACGGGGAGGGGGGGGGGGCGGGGGCCGGTCACACTGGCCCCCGCTCCCCCCCCCCCGGTCTCTAATGTTGCAGTAGCATGCTGGACTTACCTGAGACCCTGCAGAGCACACCATAGATCCTGTATAGCCCACCTGAGACTCTCTATGGTGGGCTCTGCAGGGTCCCAGGTGGGCTGGTCTGGTCGTCGGGATGCTGCCTCGGTACAGTTGATACCCATGTAAGAGGCCCCCCAGACCTCTCACATGGGTACCGGCTATACCCCTCTGATGGCGGTGTTCTATCAAAGGTTGTGACTACGTTAAAATGTGTGACCGGTGACGTGGTCACACGTTTTAACGTAATCCCGCCCAGTTTTTCGGCGGTGGAATGTGTGACCACCAATAGGTGAAGCATTCCAGCGCTTTCCCAGCTGTTCCAGGGCAGATTGGCATCGCAAATCGCATGTGCAGGAGAACCGATCTGCCCTGAAACAGCTGATCGGTCCTGAAATGTCACTTCTCTCCGACTGCGATCTCACATTCCACCGCACTCACAAAGTCGGATAGAAGTGACATTTCAGGACCGATCAGTTTTTTCAGGGCAGATCGGTTCTCCTGCACAGCGGAGAAAGCGTTGGAATGCTTCACCTATTCCACCACCGAAAAACTGGGCGAGATTACGTTAAAATGTGTGACCACGTAGTCTCAAACTTTGATAGAACAGAGGCCTACCTGTAATAATTTAATTTAATCAGAGAAATAGATTATAATAGGGAACATTACAGTGTAATATTCCCCATTATAATCCATTTGTCTAATTACAAGAAAAAATCTTGTCCCTGTGCCGATAGGGACAAGGGACTCTTCCCCACAAGCCCTGATCCGGTGGTTGTGTGGGGCCTGTGGGCAGGGGGGCTTATTTGCACCCAGATGCTGCCCCTCCCTTGTGAATGATACTTAAATAATTGATCCAACTAACTTATCCACTTCAATCACGGTGTTCAGCATTGTGAACAACAACCACTCACCGAAATTGTAAAAAAATGTCAGATGCCCGCTGACCCGCCCGCACCGGCGAAAACACACACCACAAAATGACCTGTATTAAAGTAAACAAATGGATGGAGCTAGCGGTGACAACAGGGTCGGCCAAATCAAAACAACTGGGACTGTTCTCCCTGCTTCGGCTATGACTTCAACCCTTCGGCTGCTGCACGCACTATTGTGAATAGCCTGTACAGCAGCCCTTCAGTTTGGCTGAACCGAAGTGAGCTGAAGAATTAGCCATTGCTTCTTCTTAATCCTTCGGCTCCTTCGTGAATAACCCTCTAACACAACTTCTTCAAAGGCTCTTGTATCTTAGCCTAGGCTAGAAGATTGTTATTATGCTTCATGAAAATTGATAACAAAATACAGCAGAGTGGGTAAACCAGGCAGATGGGGAAAGCAAGAGTTCACTTTAGGGAAGAGAAGGTGGCTACATTCTACAAAGAATTTCGGTAAATTCCATGAGGAGTCTTTATAGCAAGTAAATAAAATTTACCCATATCAGACCAGTTTCCATACTTGAGTCTCATTGTAACCTTTTGATTAACAGGAGGGAGCATCAAGGAACCGAAGTATGAGCGTGCCAGTGGTGGTGAGAACTGTTTATCTTAATACTATAACTCTTTAGATTTCTTTGACATGCAAACCAATACAAAGAGTATCCCATGAGATATTCTTTCTGATAATTGTTGGATATTTACATCACATGACGGTTTCTTGTATCTCTCGGGGGCTCCATTGGAATGATCAGCAGGGGAGCTGGTATGAGTCTAAAAGATGGGTGGGAATCTTGTTCAATGTGGCCTGCACAGTAACTCATAGACATAATTGGGGCCAAACTCCAACCATATGAGTACAGCCATATTTAGGTCTACGGGGAGGCACTGCGCAGATGTAGGATGTACCGGACAAGATGTCAGGATAAACCCTGTTAACATTGGAGGAGGCGGTTGGGAAGAAGCAAGTAAATAATTGGGTTGAGGTTTATATTAGGTTAGTGGAGGGCTGTCCCTAGGAGTCCCTAGGGTATCTGCCATCTGAGGCGATTGTCATTCTGGGGGGTTGGGGGGGGGATGCTGGCAGGGAATGGCCCTTCCCTGGGGGGGATAATGTTGCACAGAGTTCGGGTGGGGTAGTTTGGCGGTGTCTGTCATCCCACCCAGCTCACGTGGCTGGGCATCACCAGTTCCGTGGAGCTCAGTGGGACGCAAGCCAGGCATCCTGATTATCCCCTGGCAACCGGTGGTGTTGGTGAGCTGGCCCAGAAGCCACACAGAGCTTCACAGATTGCTAAGATTTCTTAGCAAACAGTATATGACAAAAGCGCCAACGACTTGTGTCCAAAACCGGAGAATGACTGCAATGATCTCAAGCAAAACCGCAGATGGGAAAGATTTCTTAGCAACCTGGGACAGTGTGGCCATCCCAATGCAGCCCCACCACCACCCGGCCACCCCCAAATGAGACACCTCCTGTGGCAACCGCCTCAGGCTGCCTCATTATAGGATGACCTTGGATTAGGGGGTCTAGAGAGGGGGTAGAAGTTTTTTTTTTTACAAACAGTACCTAGTCCATTTGGAATTTTAGGACTCAGAATGGTTGAAGTAGGAAAACTGTCACTGATGTTACCACCATAGCACCTAAGATGAGAATCTCATTTGTGGAATGGCCTATCCCCTAATTGTCTCATATTTGCTGATTTTCCATATACTTTAGTGTACATAAGGATATTTTAATGCTCAACTCCTGACATTTTATTATTATTAATATTTATTATTTATTATTATAAATAAATACAATTATAACTGCTGTCGAGTTCCAATTACTGCCCATGTCTTTATTTGAGAGGGACAGGCCAGCAAATTATGGTTAAGGTTCTAACCTTTTCTCACTCTACTAAAAATGTTTTTGTTGGTGTTTGTGTCCTTTTTGGAAGATATTCCATCACTTCCTAGTTCTGACTCCTGTCACCAGAATAGGCTGCAGGGAAATCCAAGTGGGAGTGGCCTTTCCTGGTTGCGGGAGGGGGCGTGGCGGTGCGTGCGACAGCCGAACGGGAACGTGTGGCACATCAGGGCCTGCATTCCGGTCCGGTGCAGTCAGAAAAAATAATGCACGCAATGCAGATCCAGGGCGTTCCGGCCAAAATCGGGAACAAGCCCTTTTCGCTCTTTGGCTTCTCTGACATGTATCTGGAATGAATACAAAGTAACAGAATATTGTTACATAATTAAATAATAAAAGAAGCTGAGAGATCTGTGTTATTCTGTAACAGCTTCTGCTTCTTTGCTGACATTCCAATCCCAAATGTAAAGAATCTAGCAGCTGTCACAAAATACACAAAAGTGTTTTAACTGTTCACAGAAATAATAATTAAAAAACAGAGTGCACTACCCGGCAATTAATACCAGGCCCTTTAGGTGTGGTATGAATTGTAAGGGAAACCCCAACACCAAAAAAACAAAATAAACCGTGTGGTCCCGCCCAAACTCCCATATCAGGTTCCTAATCGGGACAGCAGCCTTGCAGGGCAGGAAAGGGGGGGACGAGCAAGTGCCTCCCTCCACCATACCAAGCCACATGTCCTTGGAATTGGGAGGGTGCTTTTCCGGGGGGACCCCACGAAAAAGCACCTTGTCCCCATGCCGATGAGGACAACGACCTCTTCCCCACCACCCTGACCCGGTGGTTGTGGGAGTCTGCAGGCTGGGAGGCTCAGATGCCACCCCCCTCATCCTTGTGAATGAGTAAGGGGTACTTGAACCCCTACTCATTCACTAAAATTTTACATAAAATTTAAATAAACACACCACACCTTAGAACAAATTCCGTTAATTGAAGAAAAAACACCACACAAGTTTTTGACAATTCCTTTATTTAAAAAAAAAAAATCAAATGTCCCATGAAGTCATTCCAGCGTTGGCCGACAAATAATAATAATAAAAAAAACTCCCCGATGCAATGTTCACATAGGGCAGTGGGCGGAAATAAACAAAACCTGCTATTGGCTATTTAAAATTGAACTAGCCAATAGCAGGCTGGCTAATGCACCCGCCACTGCCTGATGTCAGTCACAGAAGAGCAGACCTATAAGCGATAGTTCCGCTCTTTTGTTACTCTGCAAGGGTTAATAAAATGTCCTCTCTGAGTTGCTCCTTAAAGTGACATTAAACCCTCAGATTTTTTAACATAAACCAATATTGTAATGTGCGCCTTACTGTAATCCATGGTTGTTTCCCTTCTCTTTGCTGCTCTTCCTTTTAAATCCTCATGTCTTCTCATGCTTGGGGAGAACTTCCCTTTGCAGCTGAGTGCCTCTTCCTGTAGTGCTGGCTCAGGTTGTGAACCTTCACACAGACACCATGTATCCATTTCAGAGACAATGCAGTCTGCTGCAAAACAGAAGTTCTGCCCAGCATGAGAACAGATACAGATTTAAAAGGAAGAGCAGCAAAGAGAAGGGAAACAACCATGGATTACAGTAAGGCGCACATTACAGTATTGGTTTATGTTCAAAAATCTGAGGGTTTAATGTCACTTTAAGTAAGTTGTGCAGCTTGTGTAGATGGTTATATACTGTAAATCTACCTTTTAGTAAAATCCTGCAATATTTTTCTTCTTTAACAGAAAGAAGCTCTTGACTTCCGGAGGGCAAGTGTACCGATCACTGTAAGTAACATTTACTTTTTATTTCCCAGAAATGTTGTCATTCAGAGCTCTCAGCATACAAACTATTAGCTGTAAGAATCTTGGTTTTCAGGTTCAGAAAGGCTGTGAGTGCCTCTTCAATGTTCAACCGCAGGTGCTTCACATATGAAAAACGAAGCTGCTCTACATAAAATAGCTTTTTATATTATATCTTGTGGTTTGTAGTTATATTCGCATTAAAGGGAAAAGGGAATAGGAAAAAAAATAAAAATAAATAAAAGTATCTATATATCTATAGATATATAGATATTTTTAAATTATATAAAGATATTTTTATGCTATTAAAAAATGCTCTGCAAAGAAAAAAATTATTACCTGTCCCATCACTCTCATGAAAAGCTGAGCCTTCTGAAAATGTTCAGCATCTGATGCACTTTTGGATGTGCCGGATGTTTTCTTCTCCTCTGTGTGACTTGGTTCCATCTCACAGCCCCTATGACTCTGGTGTGTCTTGCTAGTGGATGAAACCAATGCATGTGGTGGGGGTCCGTGTATCCAGCACATCTGGAAGTGCTACAGATTCATCTGGAAGCCGCCCCTCCACTAGTAAATGGCTCGGAAGCCAGCTCTATGCTCCCTGGTGACGAGAAAGCATGGAACCAGCTTCCCGGCCTGATACTGGAAGTTCCGGTATCGGGATAAGTATTGGGAGCATTTGGGCGAGTACTCACCTAAATACTCGGTATCAGCACAGATACTAGTATCGGTACCGGTGCATCCCTAATAATTACAGTATATGTAACAAAAATGGCCCAATCTAAGCTTAAAATATAAATCATTCTGGAAGTTCTACTTTGAAAGCCCAACAGAAGTTTTATAACTTCCCCACCCTACCCAATACTACAAAAAAAAAATACAAATTTGGGAGCTGTGTTTAAGTCGAGAGCAGAAGGTGAGTCTTGGAGACCCTGCTTCATATTTTGCACTGGGCCAGGTATGTCTTCTGTGCCACTACAGCATCCACCCTATACAACTTTGGGTGGAGTTGGCCTTTATTTATCTAATCACTGCTCTTTCTTTAGCATATTGCAGAAAATCCAGTTCTCATTAACGGTCTGGTGCAGTCTCATGCATATTGCATAACGGACACTACACAGGTGAGTAGCTAAACATTCTTTTATTTTAAATAAAGAGGTGAAGTGGGAAATAGTTATTATCAGTGAAGGGGCAATGTTCCAACTTGTTCCTATGTAAAGTTTGTAATTATAAATGTACAGGGCCGTCCCTGTAATAAGGCAGCTTGAGGATGTTGCCTCAGAAGGCATCTCTTTAGAGCATGTGGAGGGGCGGCAGGCCGAGCAGCATGGCCGCTCTGCTGCACAATGTTTGCAGGAAGCCTGCTGCCTCCTTTCCAGCCAGAGCATCCCAGGTGCTAAGAGATGGATGGGGAGATGTGTAAGGGCCATACACATCTCCCTGCTCAGCTCTTAGCAACCTAGGAAGTTCTGGCCGGCGTACCGTGCAGCTCCTGGCAACCAGTGATGGAATGCTGAGACGGGCAGGGAAGGCAGGTATATGAAGGGGAAGACAGCCATATTTGCTCATTATATGCCAACTCTGATTCAGCATTAATGCACATGGCCTGTGCTACACTCTTGGTGCAAGCCTATGATTTAGATATGACCTAATTAAAAACGACAGACCGGCTCAGAGTCTGAGCTCATCTCAGCAGCCCTTAAACTCAACCTTTCACAGATTTCCAATGGAGTCTGTGCTGAAAATACATTACCATTAATTACTGTCAGCAAAAACTGGATGCCCAAAAAATCAGCAGGTCCAGAAACACAGGCAGTTCAATATCAATGGAGTGTTCAACCATGGACCCGCTGGCCACCATCTCTCATAGCTCCCTATTGGTCAGTGAGGATGACTGACATATTAAGGGGGTTATTCACTAAAGAGCCGAAGGATCCAGCCATAGCTTCGGCTGACCCTTCGGCTCTCTTCGGCCGCCTCTGCCCTTCGTTTCAGTGGAACCGAAGGGCTGCTGTACGGACTATTCCCAATATAATCTCACGGCTCGCCCCGCCCTGTTGTAATGACAGATCAGCATCCCCAAATGACCTGGGGATGCTGATCTGTCTTTAAACAATAACAAATGGGGCGGAGCCAGCCGTGACAACATGGCCGGCTCCGCCCAGTTGTTGTTTATTGGCCGGGACCTGCTAGAAGACTCTGGCAGGTGCCGACCAATAGGAAACAGTTGAGCGGAGCTAGCTGTCACTGCTAGCTCCGCCCAATTGTTTTTCTTTTGCCTGCATATTTGCCGGCATTTTTAATTTTCTTCTTTTTTTTTCTTCTTTTCTTTAAACTATTTTTTTTAAAATTTCCTATTTTCTTAAATTTGTAAAATTATTTTTCAACTTTTTTTTTTTTTATTCATTTCACTTATTTATTGTTCATTGAGGTACTGAGCAGAATAGACGAGCCAAATGCCGCTCGGTGGCATTAGGCTATTCACTTACTGCCGTTTGGACCCTATGAGAATAGGGGCGAATGGCAGAGAGATGCTGGATCGGCAGAGTTGCACACCTTCTGCACTTCGGATAAGCCGATCATCCAGAGCACGTTCGGCTGACCGAAGGCGGCCGATGTGCGGCTGATTTTAGCCGATGTACAGCTGAAATCAGCCGTACAAGACAGAAGTGAATAGCCGAACAGCGTTTGTCTCACTTGACTTCGGCTGGGTTATTCACTCTGCCGCCTTCGGCAGCTTTGTGAATAATCCCCTAAGAGACCAATAGGAAAGCTTTACAGGAGCAGGTGCCCCTACCTCTGCAGAGCTCAAAATTTACAGAAGAAGTTATCATTTTTATATGACTTGGGGGGTTGATATTTTTACATCTTCTCAGCTTTTTGACATTCTGTTTTCACAGAAAGTAAAACGTTTTGTTTTTTTCTTTTAATATTCACAGTTTTTATTCATCAGAAACACACAAAAATCCTCATACACAATGCAAACATTGCTAAACCCTACACACATAGCATGCATAGCTGTCTCCAAAATTCCATTATGCTAGAATATAATGGCTTTTACAAATCAATGCTCTATAGGTTGAACTCAATGGACTTTCAACCTGACTAACTATGTAACTATGCCACTATGTAATGCATTGATAAACTTTTTTAACCCACATAATGTTTTTTTCTATACATCACATGCTCCACCTTAATTGTATAGAGTGGATCTATGGGCAAACTTAAAAATAACATACTAGTTTCTTGTTTTTTTGGGGGGTTTTTTTACACTTCGGTGATTTTATTCTGTACAAACGTAAAATGACACCATGTCTATCCATGGCGAACTCAATTACTCAGAGGTGCAAACCAGTTTTTCCAGACTGGAGACATCACGCTTCTTCTTAGCAGTACAAAGCTGAAAGCAAATGCTGAATCAATACAACAAAAAGAAAAAAAAACTCAATGTAATGTTTAAGTCGTCAGCTTTATTCTCTTGCATTGATGTCTGGGCTTTGGCTCCCATTCTGGACATTGTAAGCATATATGTTTTCTCCCTGTTTATGAGTATTTCATGTCCAGATTAAATTGTCACTATGGGAAAAATCAACAATGACATATACAGTACATTGCATTCGCTGACATTAAAGTGGCATTAAAGGATAAATCCCCCTGCTGCTTTAAAGGAAAACTATGGGGTCAGGGCTAGGGATGCACAGATACTTTTCGAGTACCAGTGCAGATACTTGGCATTTTCATGAGAACTACCAGGGTTGCAGCGGTTGCAGCTGGGACCTGGCTCTGGCACTCCACCACTGTCCTGAAATCATTAGTCTGTATTGTTTTAGAAAAACTGTCGCATGACAATAAACAAAAATGTATCAGTACTCGTACATGTAAGTACTCGGCAAGTACCAGTACTCGTACTCAGTGGCGGAGCTAAGGAACAA
>NW_017306299.1:1855539-1888075 GCF_000935625.1 Nanorana parkeri
GTAGTAAGGTTGAGATCAGCAATAGCAGCCTTGAAGGTTGATCTCCAGGCCCTGTAGCTCTCTGGACAGTCATCAAACCTTGAGAGGCTAGTGTTAATGAGCTCACGGCGTGCCATATATCTGGCGAAGTCATTCAAGTCTGATCTCTCACTCTTTGGTGCCAAAGTAACTTGTGGAACCCCTTGGGTGTGAAAGTTCTCTGGTGAAGAAGGGTGAGGTTTACCAGGATAAAATGATGTTGCTTGAGCGTTTAACTTTGGTGTAGTCTCTAAGGTATTTTCCCCTAGTGTACGCCCCTTCCTTCTTCCTGTGTGCAGTACTTCCTGTGTCATGGCCACAGCTACAGGCCACATGTAACAAGGACGCACATGTAATCTGCACAGTACGTAGGAAAGGCATCATTTTCTGACCGCACACTACTATAACCAATCATCTGCTGTTCCTATCATCTGCTGTAATCCTGATGTTAAGAATAAACACCTCTTTTGAATGAATCGGTATTGATGAGTTCAGCTATCCTGACAAGGATTGTCCACAGTGGATTGTCCACAAGGATTGTCCACAGTGAGTATATCTGCTTATACAGGCCAGGCATAGAGGTCTCAGCAAGGGATATATTTCGCTATCACAACGATCGGAGTCAGAATACTTACCTTAAGTGATGCCTCTTGATTATGGATGAGCCGAGTGTTCGATTCGAACATGAGCTCGCCGAACGCAGAACTTTATGGGATGTTCGCGGTTTGTTTGACCGCGGACATTCCATAATACAAAATGCACACTGAAGCTCTGATTTGTTAAAGTCTTGCACCTGACCACAGGTGCAAGACTTTGCCCAATCAGGGCTCAGCAGAGGAGGGGCCTGAAGGAGAAAGTTCTCTATCAGGTTCCCCATGCTGACTGACAGCAGGCAGTGGGCGGGTGCAATAGTCAGCTTGCTATTGGCTATTGCATTTTACAATATCCAATAGCAGACTGGGTATGGCTCCCAGCCTGCAATGAAGAGGAGGCAGGGGGGCGGGGGAGAGGAGCGGCCGGACCGGATCGGAGAAGAAGCCGACGGACCAGGGGACTGGAGGCCGGGACAGCAGCGGAGGTACGGGGGGCAGCGAAGGCATGCAGCGGTCTGTGTCCCCGCTGTCTCTGCCAACACAGGCGGCTGCCGGTACATTTAGGAGAACTGTGGACCTGGTTCGTAAGTACGGATTGTCCGTAACCCGGGGACTGCCTATATAAGCCTTCTTAAAGTGGACATTCATTTTAGAACGTTCGACCCCCATTCACTTGCATTGCGTTCGAGTTCGTATTCAAACTTTTCGGCCGTTCGAATGTTCGAATACGAACCGAACACGGGGGTGTTCAGCTCATCACTACTCTTGCTCCGATCATCTTCTTCTTTCCAGTATTCTTCAGCAGTCCCTCCAGCGCTGGTGCGGGTCTCTGATCCAGCGCTGACTGATGTGTCCCACGGAGTCTGTGCACGTGCATGCTGCCGGACTGCATTGACTTACCCTGTGTCTCTCCTCTTCTCCCGGCCAAAGATCTGTACTGCGCATGCGCACGCCCTATGATCCTTCAGCACAGCAGTTGTTTTTTTAAAGTTTTACCTGTTGATCCTGCCAGTAGATTTTTTACTTTCAACTTCCTTTACCAGGCCAAGCTGTCCAGCAAAAGTGACAGTTACAGGATTTATATATATTCCACAATAGCCACAGTTTTTCCCTGAGCTTTAAAGTCCATTAAAAATGTCACTGTCTGAGGCTGCCATGATGACAAGGAGATAACACTGTCCTGTGATTTCACTGCAGAATGAACTGCATTGTCGCTCTATTGAAGGAAGTGGAATAATATGCAGATCTACCCCGCAGGATCAATAAGAACAACAAACAAAGCCAGAAAAACAAACACTACTGTGCTGTGTGTGCATGCTAGTTAATGTCTAAGGAGGAGCAGCTATGTAACCCATTCCTGGATCTTCGTTCTTCTGCAGAGCTATGGCCTTTGGCAAATTATTCACATCTGACTCAATTCCAGAAGTGTCAGATTCATTGTGCCTGGTTAAACGTTGTGGCTCCATCTGCCGGCCCCTACATCATTACATGACACAGAGGTCATGTAGAGGCTGGTAGAAGGAACCACAATACACAGCGAGAGGCTCAGATATTTGACACACCCTGATGTGAAGATTCTGCCATAAACCATAGCTCTGCAAAGATCCGAAGAATGGGCAGCAGAAGTATTAATGCTCATCCCTTGCCGGTTTTTTTTCGTTAGCGGTGACAGAGTGACTTTAAGTTTTTATTGCTGTGACCCAGTTGGGAAGATTTTCTCTCACTTCCTGTTTGAAAGATACAGCAGTGAGTGAAAATCTCCCTAAAGTGAGGGAAAATCCTATCTATGCCACCAGTGGTGACTGTGGAAGGCGTCTTCAATGGATGATATCCCTGCTCTGGTTGAACTCATCCTAAACAGTTCTGCTCTTCAATTTCAATCCCGGAACCAATAATCAACACAAAAAAAAAGTGTGGTTGTATCTCCCACATGATCAGTATTTATATTAGAGACTTCAAGGCAGGTGGCATTTTCAAAATGAGGTCAGTAAATGCAGCTCTTATATATTTCTTTGAGGGCTAGTTCATGCTGAATGCCTTTTCATTCATTTTAGTACATTATCCAGTCTAGCCAAAAATGCATGGACATGAAAAAATCTTTTCAATAGGACTTGTGTGACCATGCGTTGGAAATATGTTCTCCATGTGGAATTTTGGTTTTCTGACCAGTTTTGTCATTCAAGTAATTTCAATTTGATTCCAGAAATTATCACAGTAATCCAACATACGTGAAGGCACTCTTTCTAGTATGAACTTCGAAAAGATAACAAAGGGCAGCAATAATGACCACAAAGTTTACGTGATTAGGTTTGCAAAGGGTTAGGTATAGCTGACAACTGCCCCTAATTTGGAACCAAATCCCTCTGTCCCTCTTTCCTCCTCAGTTACCCCTCTTGAAGGTCTAATGTACAGATATCTGTATAAAAATACAATTTAACTACTCAAAGGTTTATTCTTCACTAAATCGCTTATCTTACCTCTTAATTATCTTGTTTGCTATTTTAAAAAGCCAGGCTAGAGCAAGGGTAATGAGGAAAAGAATAATTCTGTGTTTAACCAATCTATTTTGGCATATACAGTAAATTACTTATGGTCTGCATAACTGGGGGCGTGGCAGAGGGTGTGTCCATTTCCTAATTTTTATATATTAAATACATTTTAACAGTGGATTAGCAAATGGTGTGATGGGTTGGATGCTGAGCTGTTTGGTAAACAAGGGGCTGGCCAGGTGGGGCTCTAGTAATTGTAGGTGGATTGTAAAAGCAAGCTGCAATGGGTGAATTCCCAGCCTCCTTCTCCTGTATAGCTCATAATATATTGGGCTTGATTGGTGTTTGGATCATTTCTTGTCATGGCAGCTTGGTCGTCGGGACTTTGAAGGTGGACCTTTTGGTAAGGAAAGTTTAAGTAGGAACCCATCCTTGGTATGTCCCTTGTTTTGTGAGGTCTAGTAGCAGGCACCTTGGTGTAATTGTGCCACAGGTGCCTGCAGATAACTGAAAAGTGGTTTGTTGATGGTAATAGGAGCTCCCTGTAATGTGTTTATTGGTACATCAACTAATTATTTTGGAAAATATTAACATTTCCTGTCATGGTGATATGCTATGCATGGGGCATGCCCCACTATCCTGGTCATTTTATATGTTTCCCTTGGTAATATCTGATGTCTGTACTTCTGTACTAAACACTCTTTATGCAATAAAAATTAAAGTTAGAAGAAAAATAATGAATTTGATACCTAGAAAAATGCTTTGTTAGCCCTGTTCTTTACTATTCCTCTTCATCCTGTTTAGATGGTACTTTAAATTCCCTAATTTATATCTACCTTTATGGCTCTACAGGTCGAAATGAAAGATGGATTTGTTAAATTAATTCGGCTTTGGAATCCTTGGGGTCAGGGAGAATGGCGAGGAGCCTGGAATGATAAGTAAGTGTAACCTATAGAAAAATATGATTTGTGGGAAAACAGAGGTGCCACTGGTGGGTCTCTCAAGAGGGCATTTTCATTAAAGCCATATCACCATTTGTTCTACTAAACTCAATAATAAAGAGCTCACAAGCTTATGGAGCTTCCAAGCTCTATAATTGTCTTCCCAAGTCATAATCCCATAAGGTTCAGTTCACAAAGTCAGAATCCACACTGCATAGGGAAGAACTGAGCTCTGTAGCTTTGTAATTCATTAAAGAATCCATTGGACATGTTCCCACTTTGTTTGATCTACCACCCTCAGGGTGAGCTCTCATCATTGTGTTCTTTTAATTTGTAAGTTTAACTTACTAACAAACATGAAAGTACTTTTCGGGGTTGAGGAGAGGGTGGCATAGTGAAAGGTGGGATACTGGCACCACTTATTACAGAGGAACTGATTAGAACAGGTTTTTAGCAAGCCTAGTTGATTGACTCACCAGGCATTCTGAGGCCACCTACAAACCACCATTGCTGTAAGGCAGAAGTGCTAACCCCTAAACCACTTAAAGTTCAGTTCCACTTTAAACATAGTGATAGAAAATGGTGCCCAAGACCCATGCAAGACTGACACTCAATTCCAGAAGGAAAGAACTGAAAATTGGACAAGCAGCAACCTACCCCTGCCTATTAACCCTTAACACTATCACAAGCTGGCGTCCATGTGTTGTCCTTTAGACAGTTCCTGACTACTGACCCTGATGTGGGACGCAGTTGGCTCATGTAAGTGCCTAGACAGCCAGTATAACAATCACACTTCAGATTATTTTATCTTCTTTCCTTTTCAGAAGTCCCACCTGGACGGAACTGAGAGAGGAAGATAGGCAGAGGCTGCGGAGGGTCAGGGATGATGGTGAATTCTGGTATCTATTCTATCAATGCTATTTTGATATATAAGCCATTTGACGAGTGTGCTTGTGCTTTTTGCCCCCCCCTTCCACATTAACACAAGTACCTCCACTTCCTGCTTCCCACATGCATAATTACCTCTATATGGCATCCATGGCCTTCTGCAATCCTTTATGGTGAATCTTCTGTGCATTGATCGTACCTTTGCAGTAGATCCCAATAGAGTTGGCACAGTCTCATGAGGCTGGAGAAATCTAATAAAGTTAAATCTTAGACAACTACCCCCACCACCGCCTTATGCCTCTAGAGTATAACAATTTCCTGCAAAATCACTTTGCAATCATTGCTTACATATTTCAAAAACACATGGATTAAGCCTCTCAATACCCCAAGGCAAAAGCTGATATTGCATCAATCCATGCCGTAAGCTCCATGTTAGAACTGGATCATGTTTTAGTAAAGAAGCTGATTTGTATTTCTTCAGGATGTCTTGGGAAGATTTTTCTTTGGAGTTTTCCATAATTATTCTCTGCAATCACACCCCTGACTTCCTAGACTGGGGAGGACAGCACAGGAGATGGTACAAGAAAATGTTCTGGAACCGCTGGACCAAAGACGGTAACACTATTATTGACAGCAATGGTAGCAAAGAACTATTGTGGTGAGGAAACAGAAGGTAGAGTAACAGATGGATAGATAGATGATAGATAGATAGATAGATAGATAGATAGATAGATAGATAGATAGATAGATAGATAGATAGATAGATAGATAGATTCAAATTGCACTGGTTGTATAGCTATATTTGCTGTTGTTCATACAGGAATTCCTGTCTTAGTTACGTGTCACCTGAATAGGTGTCCCAACTGGAAGATTTTCTTTCTCTTCTTTTTCTGGTGACAACTCTAAAGCCGGATATACACACTTCGAAATTTGAAGCGTGGGTGCCACTGATGTCACCTTTCTGACCGGCATCCCTTGATCAGCTGATCGGAGGAGCATGTTGCAAAATCCTCGGCCTAACAGAGCAAGCAGCCAATAAGCTGCTTGCTCTGTTCAAGTATTGTGACAGCCGTCGGTAGCCGGTGTCAGAATACAATTGTCACGGTACTAGGGATGTGAGCCCACAGGCGAGCAGGTGACACGGAATCCTCCAGGATGGGGAATCTAAGGGCCAGCTGGTGTTCTGCCAGGGACCCCCTCACGGAGATTTGGACTTAACTGCATGCTGACCCCAGGTCACGACCCCCAGGTTCACCCTGCTTGTGTGGAGAGTATCCGAAGACACAGGACAGTGCAGGCATGGATGAATGGAGCAAAAGGAGATCCAGATAACGAGCCAAGGTCAGGACAAGCAGCAGAGAAACGTAATCAGGAGAATTAGCCGAGTCGGTGCACAAGAAATCAGTCCACAGAAAGTCAGGTTAGGAATAATTGCATGGAGGGCTTAGGAACAAGTGTTGCTCAAGTAACCAGAAACTGGTCTGAGAGAGATTTAAATAGGGAAACACATGGGAGACTGCACAGGAAGTAGCAGGAAGGAACCAGGTGAAGCGAGCAATATCTATAGCTGCTAAGTCAGTGCAGCAAGAGCAGAGCACAAGCTTGTGGAACCGCAGGTGCCAGCATACCTACAGCAGCAAAAGGTAAAAAAACTAATGCAAAGCAGTGAATCACAGATCATCTCTGCAGCTGCTCTGTGACAACATTGTAAACAGCAGGATATTCCTTGATCAGTGCTCGCAAGAGTTAACAGAAGAATCTGGTCTGTTTTCTTCATGTTGAGCAAAGAAAATAGAAAAGTGTATACCCGATCTAACATTTAGTATTTCTTACCACTTCCTGTGCCGGTGACAATGTTAAAGAAAGAGGGTTGAATCTTCTTAGCGGGGACAGGGGCAGCAATATAAGCTTCACAGGGGGCTCTAAATCTTTCTCACTCTATCCAAAACTCATTAAAAACAAGGCTCAAGATACACTTTCATATCGTAATTTTTTTCATTTCAGAGCTGTTCAGCAGGAACCCTCAGTACATGATAACCGTGACGTCTTCTGATGAGGTGAACAAAGGGTACAATGCGGTCATATTGCTCATGCAAAGCAGCAGGAATCGGCAAAAATTTGAAGGTCAATGGCTCCCAATTGGATTTAAGCTCTTTAAGGTAGGTACATATCCATTCCATCACCCAGGGTGCTTTATCTTTGTAAGCTGTGCAGGGCTGCTGTAGGATGAAGGGGCAATACTTCATCCAAAGTTTGCATTTAGGTCAACTTTAAACATGACACTTTTAATTAAAGTACACTAAAACCTTCATCAGTGGAAGAACCATCTACCTTTTGCCCCTCCCTCATCCTCCTCCCTCAAGGCACAATGCCTATTGCTAAACCACAGCTTCTATTTAGCTAATCTCTGTGAAGTCTTTAGACAAATGAAGCTACTCAGCCCTCGCAGAACAATAGGGCAGCTGTGACAGGGGATACATAACGCTGATTAAACAATCTGCTTACTGACGCAGCAATCAGCCAGGAAATACAATATAGTTTCGTGTTGTGGCTAAATGTTGAATTGATTATATCGACTGGTTCTCATTGCTCAAAGCTCTTAAATGTATTGCCGGGCATTCCGCTGTGATTTGTTTTCCGCTGCTGCTAATGTGTTTACAGACTCAAGCAGCGGAACCACTGCAGCATTCAAATTATCATCAACATGTGGCCTTGAGTTATCATTACAACAAATCAGTGTCTAATATTGTCACAGCGTTTATTTATTAGAACTGGCAGAAAGGAAGAGTGTGTTTACTGTTGGCAGTTAGCCTTAATGTTACTTGAGAATATATTTGGGAGAGGGTTTATATTCCACCCTAAGGGCAGTAAAAGACAGACATTTCCGCAAAGTATGGAGGGTGATATCTACCCTTCCTTGAACAAATGATCCTGGGTCCCAATGTGATAATCATCTGGTAGGTACAGTAATATGGTGTGTTCTTAGGCCCTAGAAACTCATCCAGTTGCCCCAGGTCTTCAACCAACTGCCCGGGGTCTCAGTGACCAAACGTTCAGGATGCCTATGACACCTTTTAGAGCTTGTTTGACATCCCATTTCAAAAGCATGGCAGTACCATGAAGCTTTTTGTAGCTTTATCAGTATCCCATTCTCTGGAAAGGATTTGGGAGTATGCATGTGGAATATTTTGCCCAATTATCTAAAAGAGCATTTGCAAAGTCAGATATTCATGTGGGACAAGAAGACCTGGCTCACTAATGGGTTTCCAAATCATTCTAAAGGTTTTCAGTAAGATATATAGACTCAGGGCTTTGTGTGGGCCACTCAGCTCCTCCACACCACACTCATCAAACTCATGTCTTTATGGAGCTGGCATTGTGCAGAGAGGTGAGATCATTTTGGAATAGAGAAGGGTCTTCCCCAAACTAATTCTAGATGGTTGGTAGTGCACAATTGTCCAAATTGTCATTGCATGCTGTAGCTTTAACAGCACTCGTAACTGGAAACACCTAAATTCAATCATTAGGATGGGTTTCCAGATACTTTTTCCAATATAGTAGTAGTGATGGTTAGATGTTCACAAACCTTTGACCATATAGTGTATATTCTACAAAACATTGGAGAGTAAACAGCAAACTGTACATCCTTGTGTGCTGCTCAGCCTTTAGTGTTGGGTATAAGCTGTATTAGAAGTTTCCTGTCTGATACTATAGGTTAAGCAGAATGTATTAGACAGACTGTAGTGCTATCTAGGGGCCAGCAATACAGAATAGAAGGGGCAATGCGTTAAAAGAGGAGGAGATCACATAAGAACGTGTGTTGTTTAGTGTGGTGCTCCGCCTTAGGTGGGGTCCATCTTTTAGGTCCCTAGCAGCTCAACTACAGCTACAAGAAGAGTGAGCAAGTAGACCACCTGAGGAGGGATTTCAAGTTTTTAACATTGCTTTTACTGGCTAGTCATCTGCATGATATCATCTTTTTTCTTCTCTCTGTCTCTCTAGGTGGATTCCCAGGTATGAAGAAAGTTCAGCAAATAGCCAGCTGAGAGAAATAACAGCCATCGGCAGGGATTGTCTGTGAAAGTTCTTATTTATCCTGGACATGGTATAGCTAGTAGTAGTTAGTCACATTCAATTGGGCTTCTGCTAAAATGTTTAAGGTGTTTTACTACTCATCCAAGTAGCTTTTTTAATTCAAATGAATCCATTTCACGTGAATAAATGTGAGATTGTAGTCCATGTGAGCATGGAGTGGTGGCTACTTTACAACACACACAGGGACCATGGGGAACAAAATTAGCCACCCTCCAGAAGGAAGGACAGTGTCAGCACCAATTCAGAGATGATTTGAGGATCTACAGCCGAGTGATACATTAATAAGATACATTTTTGGTAATATTTAGATCATATTAATTTGTGTTTATTTCTGGTAAAGATTGTTTTCTCTCTTCTCATTTGTCAGTTCCAGGACACACGTGAGCCTCTGCCAGCTTCCTTCTTCAATCGGGAGAGGCTAACAAAGTTGGAGGTTTGCAGACAGCGTGACACTACAATGTCCTATGGGCTGGCAGCGGGGAAATATGTAGTTGTCCCGTACACAATGGAGAAAGAAAAGGAGGCTTCATTTCTGCTGCAGATATTCCTGAAGAGCAAAGACTGTGCAATGTAAATATCAAAAAAGTTAAAGCCAAACTGCAGCCATTTTTTTCAGCTTTAGGTCAAGTGGAGAAGAATTAAAGTGACATTAAACCCTCAGATTTTTTAACATAAACCAATACTGTGATGTGTGACTTAATGTAATCCATGGTTGTTTCCCTTCTCTTTGCTGCTCTTCCTTTTAAATCCTCATGTCTTCTCATGTTTGGGGAGAACTTCCCTTTGCAGCTGAGTGCCTCTTCCTGTAGTGCTGGCTCAGGTTGCAAACCTACACACAGACACCATGTATCCATTCCAGAGACAAGGCAGTCTGCTGCAAAACAGAAGTTCTGCCCAGCATGAGAACAGATATAGATTTAAAAGGAAGAGCAGCAAAGAGAAGGGAAACAACCATGGATTACAGTAAGGCGCACATTACACTATTGGTTTATGTTAAAAAATCTGAGCGTTTAATGTCAATTTAACATTTTATTTATGTCTATGAGCCCATAGGGGGGATTTTTTCTCATCTCCTGTCCCAGTGACACTTGTACAGAAAATGGGATGAGCATTTGTGGTCAGAACAGTAAGGAACGACGGTGATAAACACATTGTCAGAAGTGCTAACCATTCCCTTTCTCAGCCTACCAAAAATGTGTCATTATCTGAGCCCCCATTGGAGAAATATCCTATAATGCAAAAAAACAAACAAACAACAACAGTTTTAACGAGAGAGACACTTTAATATTTAAAGGGTTAGTTCACTTTTGTTGGATAAAAACAAATCTACAGCAACATATTCATAGTCATTTTGCTGAGAAAATTATTTACCTCTCGGTCCAGACACACTGCTTCCAGAGCTGATTCAAAAATCTTCACCCGGGGCTGTTTTTCTGTCTGTGTACACGTGATGTTGCACTGTAGTTAATTCCTGGAGATGAAACTACATATGCCAGAGTTCCTGTAATCACATGGGTAGACAGAAAGAGTATTGTGTGTGCTCACATGTGAAGTGGGCAGGGGGCACTTTGCACACTGGAAGTCAATCGCTCAGACATGCAACTTCCTTGTGGATTATATCAAAGACAGCAGCAATTACGCAGACTGCAAGTTTTATAACCGGGCATTACGTAAGCCACTGGTGGTAGGCAATTTAAAGGACAATAATTCTCTATTCTACACATTGATTGCTAACCTACTGGGGCCTCTTGACTGCACTGAAATGTTTGCTATAAAGGTGAACTAATCCTTTAACTAACCTCCTGAAATCTACTTATACCTGTAAAGTATATAATAAAAGCCAACATTTGTTTTTGTTTGGGTGGAGTTGGGAAATATTAAAACCCCTATCATGTTTTGTTTTTATTTTACTGTAGTCCCATTAAGGACATTTTCGTTCACTTCCTATTCTAGAGATGAAGTGAGAGGTTAACCCTTGAAAGTGAGGGGATATCCCCTCTTAGACAGTTGTCACCCTAATAGGTTTCTCCATTTTAAGATCTTAGACAGTTGTTACACTAATTGGTGTCCCCACTGGAAGATATTAGACAAATGTCACCGTAATAGTTTTCCCCATCGGAAGATCTTAGTTGTCATCATAATAGGGTTCCCCTCTGGAAAAGCTTAGACAATAACTACCAGCTACCACCACAATAGGTGTCCCCATTGTAAGATCTTAGACAGTTGTTACCCTAATGGGTGTCCCCCATTGGACGATCTTAGACAGTTGTTACCCTAATGGGTGTCCCCATTGGAAGATCTTAGACTGCTGTTACCCTGAAGAGTGTCCCCACTGGAAGATCTTAGACAATATATAGAAGTTTTTCCCGTCAGAAGATCTTAAACAGTTGTCACCATAATAGGGTTCCTATTGGAAGATCTTAGACAGTTATTGCCATAATAGGTGTTCACATTGCATGATTTTAGCCAGTTATCACCAAAATAGGGTTCCCCCTTGAAGATCCTAGACTGCTGTTACCATAATAGATGTCCCCTTTGGAAGCTCTTAGACAGTTGTCACCAAAATAGGTGTCCCCATGGGAAGATCTTAGACAGTTGTCCCAATAATGTGGTTCCCGACTGAAGGATCTCAGACAGTTGTTACCATAATAGTTTTCCCCATTGAAAGATCTTACACAGTCGTCACCCTAAGTGTCCCTGTTGGAAGATTTTCTCTCTATTCCTGTCCTGATGACAAAAGTAACATTTTGGTTTTCCTATCCCTGTTTGTTCTGACCATTGTCAATGACACAAATGAAGAGGGTGAATTTCCCCAGCTGGCACAAGGACAGTAATTATTACCTCTCAGTAGGGATGCACCGATACCAGTGCCGATACTTGGCATTTTCATGAGAACTACCAGAGTTGCAGCGGTTGCAGCTGGGACCTGGCTCTGGCGCTCCACTCAGAGGTTCTATGCATTCCAAACCTCTTCAAAAACTAAAAAAAAAAGTTTTGGCTTTAGATATGTTTTGGACCTGCTCACAAATTTGGATCGGATTAAAGGTTCCGTACTTATATCTGCCGCCTGGCCTGATTATATAGAGTGTACACTCAGAGAAGAAAGGAACGCTGAGATAAGTTGTTCAGTGTATAAGATACTTCTCCTTTTTTATTCTTCCGCTTAACAGTCTTTTATAGGCAGCTGCACATGTATGTTTTGTATGTTTAATTGTAGCATTGCAAAAAGCATTCTAGCTTATAATTAGTTAGATCCATTCATGCATAACTTCCTTCCAGGATATTTATCACTTTCGTCTTGGGTGTTGTCCTGAAGAGGAGGCGCCATCTTGGTTCCTATTTCTAGTGCGTACTTCGGATATGAGGGGGAGGGGGTGCATGAGCACCAGTTTCTGAGTAAGGTTTTGAGCAAGGTAAACAAGAGCAAACGAGAGCGAAAAGCAAAATAACATATATATTACAATTGATCTATTGAGATAGGCATTTTGTCATAATCATACTTAACCACTTCCATTAAAGATATACTTTCAAACTAAACCCATAATCCCTGACCGCAACACTAACCAGGCATCCCCTCTGATCTAATCCCTCACGCTACTTTGACCTCTTCTTCAGTATAGTTCTCCAGCACATTAGTTCCACTGAATCCTCAGGGGTCCTCTGCTGAAGACTACCTTTAACAATGCTGAGAACTGCTGATCCATGCCTAGGCATAGACTTGCCCCTACCCCCATGTGGCAATGCTTATCTGTAGCCATAGTACAGGCAGGCACCATGCACTGTAGAGTGAATATTGAAGGTGGGGTGCCTATACCTTGGGTATTGTTAAAAAAGAGTAATTGCTGCTAAAAAGGTCTAGCTCTCTTTGCAAAGGCATGAACTTCCACCTTATACTACCCATGTTTGCCTCACAACCATAGTTGATATTGTTTTGTTACATTCCAAGTTTGTTTTAACAAAAAATAGTTCATGATCCGTTTAATGTTGCAACATTCTACCAGCTGTTTGTTTTTGTTATTTTTAAAAAATACTTTTTCAATCTTCTCATTTCAGTGAACTGAGCCCGGTGGAAAAAATGAAGGTATGTATGACTGATCTCATTACTGTGTAATTGTAATACCCTGCTGGCATTTACCTTCATAAGTAAAAGATTGCAATTATATTTTATTTGAGACTCTCCAAGAATGATAAATAATTCATTATCGGCAAACATTCTCCAGCACCATCAAAGAGAACCGCTGAAGTAATTCTTAACAAATGAGGGAAGGGGGGAAACCGTGGAAGATTTCAGTAAAACACACTCCAAGTGAGTGAGAGGTTACAGGACGGTTCTACTGTGAATTTTTTTAGAACTTCACAGAGAACGAGCTCGTATACACAGCTTAACGCTCATTAATTTTGGCTGTGAACTCCCAATGTACAGCTAGGGATGGGTGGGAAATTTTGGCAAATTTGATTTACTGCTCAATTGGCCAAAGTGTTTGTCTTAAAATTTACTTTGAACCTTTATTAAACAGTTACTTTAATACTGGACTTAGATCCGTGCGCCGGTTTTTTATGTTTCCTTCACAGTGCTGTTACATGGATGTTTCCCTATCCAACTAACCGGGCTGCAGGATCAGTGCACACATTGTCTCTGGATTAACCACCAGTATAACTGGAGCTCCTTTAAGACTATTAATATACAGTCCAGAAACAATCGATCTAGTTGCACAAGTTGATGACCGTCTGTCTGTTTTATGTTAAAATAAACATAAGTCACTTATTAAAAAAGAACTCCAGGAATTTTGTTTTATTAACCCTTGCAGTGGGGCTAACATCGCACTGCATGGGTTAAGTAGTCATTTGTGTCTAGGTGCTAAAATAGCAAAGATCACCCAAAGCTCAGAGCCAACCAGCTGTCACAGCGCTCCTTCCAGCCTGCCCTCTCCTCTGCAGTACATTGGAATGTTCCTCAGCGTCCTCATGTCTATGCACAGTGTATAGACATGATGATTAGACATGTGCACCGGCAGAAAATTTGCTTTGTTTTGATTCAGATTTTGTGTTATTTTGTTTTTCGGGATACGGGCCCGAAAGTCAATTCGTTTCGGGATTCAGACGAAATTCGTTAGTGGTAGTCTGTACGAAGTTTCGTTTCCGTTTCGTTGCAAAGTGGCATTAAGAAAACATTTTTTTTCGTTTAAATGTCACATTGCTGCACCGAAAATTTGTCCACAAACGAAAATTCGTACAGACTACCGCTGTCCGAAATTTTGTTTTCGGAAATTCTGATTCGTTTTCATTTGTCATTTCTGTTATTCGGAAATTCGGATACATGCAAATCTCCGAATAACGAAAATGCGTCCGAAAAAAAACACTTTTCAGAAACGAATCGCACATGTCTAATGATGATTTACTGGACCTTAGACCGCTGCAGAGGAAGGTGGAGAGACATTCCGGGGCTGAAGAGGAGGGGGAGAGACATTCTGAGGACCGGTCTAAGAAGAAGCCGGCTGCAGAGGAGGGGGAGAGACATTCCGGGGGACCGGTCTAAGAAGAAGCCGGCTGCAGAGGAGGGGGGAGAGACATTCCAGGGAACCGGTCTAAGGAGAAGTCGGCTGCAGAGGAGAGGGGAGAGACATTCCGGGGAACTGGTCTAAGAAGAAGCCGGCTGCAGAGGAGAGGGGAGAGACATTCCGGGGAACCGGTCTAAGAAGAATCCGGCTGCAGAGAAGAAGGAGAGACTTTGCGGGGGACCGGTCTAAGAAGAAGCCGGCTGCAGAGGAGGAGAAGAGACATTCCGGGGGACCGGTCTAAGAAGAAGCCGGCTGCAGAGGAGGGGGGAGAGACATTCCAGGGAACCGGTCTAAGAAGAAGTCGGCTGCAGAGGAGAGGGGAGAGACATTCCGGTGAACTGGTCTAAGAAGAAGCCGGCTGCAGAGGAGAGGGGAGAGACATTCCGGGGAACCGGTCTAAGAAGAATCCGGCTGCAGAGGAGAGGGGAGAGACATTCCGGGGACTGGTCTAAGAAGAAGCCGGCTGCAGAGGAGGAGGAGAGACATTCCGGGGACCGGTCTAAGAAGAAGCTGGCTGCAGAGGAGGAGGAGAGACATTCCGGGGACCGGTCTAAGAAGAAGCCGGCTTCAGAGGAGAGGGGAGAGACATTCTGGGGACCGGTCTAAGAAGAAGCCGGCTGCAGAGGAGAGGGGAGAGACATTCCGGGGACCGGTCTAAGAAGAAGCCGGCTGCAGAGGAGAGGGGAGAGACATTCCGGGGACCGGTCTAAGAAGAAGCCGGCTGCAGAGGAGGAGGAGAGACATTCCGGGGGACCGGTCTAAGAAGAAGCCGTCTGCAGAGGAGGGGGAGAGACATTCCAGGGATCGGTCTAAGTCTAAGAAGAAGTCGGCTCGGAGCTGTGGATAAGTATATCTTTGTTTTTTTTTTTTAACCTAGACACAAACGAGCAGTTCACCCTTGCAGTGTGGGAGTAGCCCCACAGCAAGGGTTAATACAAAAAACATTCCTGGAGTTCTGCTATAAGCTAAGAACAGGAAACATGAAGTACAAAAATTATTAAAACAAGTTAATTTATAAAAAATATAAAAAATGTATTCTTGTGTGTTAAAAACATCAAACAATAAAACAATAAGGAAATAAATATATACTAGGGGCTCTATTTATAAAATGATGTATTTATTATAATGTATATGTACATTTGCTCTGCACAAATTACCCAGCATTCGTTCATTCGTTTTAGGGATTTATTTGCACAATGCTGAGGCTTTTTGATGAATGGGACAAAATTGAATGTTCTTAAAGCCCAGTTCCACCTTTGCGGAAGTATTTAAAAAAAACATATGCCAGCAATGTACACCGAGTACACATGAAGCAGGCATATGCAGTTGATGTTTATGAACGCAGAAACTTGCTTTATTTTGTCTCTTCATGGCTCATTTTAAATGGCCGCCTCTGTGGTTTGCAGGCAGTGTGTGTAACTGAACACTCTCTTTCTGAGCTCTCTCCCCCTATTAGTATTTATAGTAGCAACCTCCCCACAGACAGTGTATTTTGACCTGTAAAGGCAGAGCTGGTGTGCAGTGATATTTTTACAATGACTCACAGGGAGGGGGGTCAGCTGTTTTACAATCCAACCCCAGTGTCAGACTGAGTTTCCTATCTAGAAAAATTTCAATTTGTGGGACTCAGGCCCACTAAAAAGTCCATTAAAAAAAATGAAGTAAGCCATCAATGTGAGCCATGAAAATGTGCGCACAAATCATCACTGCACCTCTTGGTTACCACAATCCACGCTAATCACTTACAAAGGTGGACATTGGCTTGAAGGTATTTTCTCTTGTGGTGGAATGTTCTTAAGCGTTTGTTTTAGGCTATTTTCTCAAATGTTCTTGAGCATTAGGGAATGGACATTCACCCTGCAAAAGACACCTTAAAGTGATAATAAAGTCAAAATGTTTTAAAGCTATTTCAACTGTGGATTAAATCACTTACAATGGATCCTGTTTCTTAATGTTTAAAAGTTTTTTAGTTTCCGGCAGAATCAGCTGGTCCCCTGAGAACTGGTCCTTATATCTTGTTTTAGGGTGACTCCTTTCATAACAAGGACTTGGTGGCCTCTAGTCCTTGTTATGGAGTTTACTGTAAAAAGTTAATTGCTGATGTTGCTATCACCACTAAAAATCTTGTACATCAAAATCATGTCCCCTCTTAATCTCCTCACTTCCAGCGTGAACATGTTTAAATTTAGTAACCTTGTCTCATAACTTTGGTCCTCCAGCCCCTTAATTAGTTTTGTTGCCCTTCTTTGGGCTCTCTCTAGCTCAGCTCAAGGACATCCTTCCTGTGTATTGGTGACCAAAAATAGACTGCATAGTCCAGATGAGGCCAAACTAGCAATCTATAAAGTGGCAAAATGATTGCTTTGTCCCTGCAGTCCATTCCCTTTTTAATACAAGACAGTACTCTGCTCGCTTTGTTTACCGTAGCCTGGCATTGCAAGCTATTGTTCAATCTGTGGTCTACAATGATCCCCAAATCTTTTTCCATTTCTGACTTCCCTAGTGAAGTTCCCATTAATGTGTATTCCTCCTGCCTATTTTTAACCCCTTAGTGCATTACTTTGCATTTATCAACATTAAACCTCATCTGCCATATAGATGCCCTCTCCCCTATTATATCCAGGTCCTCCTTTAATGTTATGATGATGAAGTCTGTGTCTATTACCCTCCCGATTTTAGTATCATCAGCAAACACAGAAACATGACTATAGACGCCCTCCCCGATATCGAAAAGCACTCACCTCATAGTTCTAGCCGTCCTGCCTGTGACAATGAGACTGTCACAGGTCGGCTCAGTAGATCGGGAGGTGAGCGAACACATACCGGCGTTCGCTCACCTCTTGATCCTGTGCTCTCTGCCGTGACAGGGAAGGGGCTGGATTCCCCCCTCCCCGCTCTGATCCGCCAGCGCTGACTGGCGGAACGGACGGGCCAGGGGGCGGGTACAGCTGGCTCTGCCTCTAGATAGGCAGAGCCACCTGTCAGTCACGCAGCTGGGCGGATCCCAGAATAATTGGCGGGATCCGCTTCAGCTGCGGCGACTCAGTAGCCTAGGGTGACGGGAGGACGCTAGTTTGTGTACTCCCGTTACCCTGAGGAGAACTATGGTGAAAAGCCTTAACCCCATAGTTCTCCTTTAATAAACAGATTAAACAGTGCGGGGCCTAGCACATGACAATGGTATTGTGTACGTCTCTCAAGGGTCAATTAACAAACATAACAAACCCTCCAACTCAATTCCCCTTTAGATTAATTGACACAACACTGGTATTGGATTTTTAGTGGCCACAGCAGCTATGTTATTAAGTACAAAGCCAGATAACAAATCGTAACTGACAACGGGAATTAAGGTCCTTGAAGTGCATCCCAGAACAAACCAACCAGTATCTGCCCACACGGACCCCAGCCGCACCACACCGCCTCGGGGACTTTGCAGTAGAACAGCAGATACTAAGTGACTAATGACCTGACTCGTTAACCCAGGGTTGCAATACCTGAGACGGCTCCCCACTCTCAAGTAAACGCCAACTGCGTATGTTGCTCCTCAAGGACCCCAATACCCTGCACAGCTGCAGTGACAGTAGGACCAGGAAAAAATCAAATTAGACAGAAAATGCTAAATTAACAAACAAGAAGCAAAGACCACAGACAAAAAGGGCAGGAAGGTGGGAGGCTGCTTCCACGCTGCTGACTTAGTCTGGATCTGGAACGTTCTCTCCTCAGGGATCCAACCAATCAGGTAAGTGCCCCCATCTTAACCTTCCTTATCACTAGGGACAAATTAACTCTCGCAGCACCCACTTTTTTGCTTCTCCAAACCCCTGTCATGCAGGCCTTACACAGACGCCTTTGTCTTCTGTTCCAGGCCTTTCTGACCCCAGGGGCACGCCACTCTTGACCTTAGACCAATGTACACACCATTTCATCTATGCCCATAGATCTCAGCTTGTGTATTAAGCGTTTATGTGGTACCGTGTCAAATGCTTTCGAAAAATCCAGATATACCACATGCACCGGCCTCCCTCCATCCAGATTTCTACTCACCTCTTCGTAGAATGTTAGTAAGTTGGTCTGACAAGAACGGTCTTTCCGAAATCCGTGTTGATTATCATTTATTGTACCATTGTCACCAACAAAAACTTACAATTCTCTTTGTAAGCACAGAATTGATTGTGTCCTCTTCCGTACTGGGATTGAACAGGTTAATATCAATAAATAAAACAAAATGCAGGTACTTACACTGCTTGCATTTAAAAAAAAAAAAAAGCATGTGATCAAAACTTAATAAAAACAGCGCTGCATTTATTTATTTTCTTTATCTGCCTGGAGTTCAATTTTAAAGCTCAGCTGAACTAAGTGAAATATTAAGGCGGATAATGTTGAATTAATTCTGAAAATACCAATTTTCTAGCTGCATTTGGCTTTAATAATTTCCATGTCACGGACCTGCTACAAGTACGCAGACAGGAAATCCGGTATGTAATCAGAACTCCTGAAATGCATACTTGTTCCAGGTCAGTGACGGGTCATTCATTCAAAAGTCATTATACATTTTATCAAACAAAAAAAGGGAAAGGATTCGGGCCGCCTACTACTTGTAGGTTGTCCAAGGGTTAATTTCAGATATCGGGACGGACCATCGTTATCGATTTGTAAAAAATTATTTATTTAGTATAGCAAAATGGATCACAAACATAGGCCAATCTTTCTTCGTTGACCAATGAAAACAAAAATGAAGCAGCATGAACTGATCATTATTTTTCTTGCTTTGGCTGGAGCTGTTTAAATTCAAGTGTTCTACATTACCTCCGTCGGGTTTTCCTATATGTCAATCTTCTCCTTTTGGTTACAAAGTATATTTCCCTTTCCCTTTTTTTGTTTGATGTATGCTTCTGGTTAAGAATTGGATAAATCGGACCATTACTAAAGGGTAATAGGTTAGAGCTGGACCTCCAGAAGCGAACAAACCTCTCTTTCATTATACATTTTACTTGTTCCCTTTGCGGTTTGGAAATAACTTTCACAATTGTCCCAACCCATTTATATTTGTCTCAGGAACACGGACCTCAGCTGTGCGAAAATATGTCTAAGCTCTCTGCTAATAAGGTAAAAATGATGTTTATCATATAAGCATTGCACTATACATATGGCCAGATGTACCATTAGGCTCAACAGGCCTTGGATTATGAGGTTATTGCCTTTTGTGAATGGTTGAGTGGAGAGGGGGGTGGGGACATGACACCTGCAGTGGTGTATAACAGAACTGAGCTCATAAGGTTATTGCCTTTTGTGAATGGTTGAGTGGAGAGGGGGGTGGGGACATGACACCTGCAGTGGTGTATAACAGAACTGAGCTCATAAGGTTATTGCCTTTTGTGAATGGTTGAGTGGAGAGGGGGGTGGGGACATGACACCTGCAGTGGTGTATAACAGAACTGAGCTCATAAGGTTATTGCCTTTTGTGAATGGTTGAGTGGAGAGGGGGGTGGGGACATGACACCTGCAGTGGTGTATAACAGAACTGAGCTCATAAGGTTATTGCCTTTTGTGAATGGTTGAGTGGAGAGGGGGGCGGAGACATGACACCCGCAGTGGTGTATAACAGGACTGAGCTTATAAGGTTATTGCCTTAGTAGTTTTGTAGCTTGATTTTAATGCATGTTTTGCCCTTTCCATTTTTGTTTCAGGAACATGAAACTCACCCTTATGAAGGTGTCTTCAAGCGCTATGCCACTAAGGTAACAGACATGGTCAATATTTTTTATCATTTGCAATACTGTATTAGGGGAATTTATCAAAACTGAAGCAGACAAAATCTGGAGCAGCTGTGCAAGACAACCAATAAGCTTATCTCATTCATTTTCAAATCTTAACTGCACAAACCGAGGAGAGAAGCTGATAGGTTGCCATGCACAGCTGCTCCAGATTTTGTCTGCTCCAGTTTTGGTAACTTCCTCCCTCTATATAATGATGTAATCATAAGGAGGGCAGGTCTTTCAATTGCATTGAACTACTGTACTGAGGGGAAGCTGTGGATGTCATTGCTGACACCCCTACAACCTCCCCCCCTCCCTCCTGTCCGTATGCTAATGCTACGGCTGCAATGCTTTCTGAATCACTGGCTCAGATCAAGCATGATGAAGTTTAGGAGTTCTAGCTCCACTCTGACAACACTTGTTACATTCAAATATCAGAGAGTTTTACTTATAAATTGTTCACCAACCTTACAGTGATACTAAAGTCAAAAGGTTTTTAAGCTATTTCAAATGTTATTTAAATCACTTAAAATACATGCTTCTTCTTAATATTTAAAAGTTTCAGTTTCCTGCAGAATCAGCTGGTCCCCTTAGCACTGGTTCCGATATCCTGTTTTAGGATGACTCCTTTCCCTTGCGGGGCTCTATGGAGCCACCCTTGTGTGTGCTAGTAAGCTGTGTGTGTCTCCACACACAGACACAGTAAGGCAAGCCACTCCTCTGCTCGCCTTTCCCCTCTCCCTCCCTCTTTCATTCTCTGAGCTAGTAGATGAACAGTTGCTGGAGTCTGCTCTGTCCCTTGTGATCTTGTACTGGACAGGAAGTACAGGGAAGCTGAGCTGAGAGTTGGAGCTGTTTAAAAACAAGATGACTGCAAGTGCTTAGGCAAAATTTGAAAGAACTGCTTTACTGGGAAATGTGTATATGTTTGATCTAGATTTATTATTATACAGGGAGCTATAAGGAACTCCTGGGTTTTACAGAAGTGTCTGAATGAGGTCTTTATAAAAGGTGAGTCCATTTCAGGGAAATCTGATGGTGAGGCCATCACAAAGCAAAACACTTGGGGTGACCTGACTGTGATGGAAGATGTCATGCCGAGACAGAGAGAGAGAAGGGGGAAAAGAAGGGGCAAAGAGAGAGAGACTGAGGGGGAGATACATGAGAGAGAAAAAAAGAAAGGGCAAAGAGAGAGAGACAGAGGGGGAGAGAGAGGAGAGGGGGAGAGAGAAAAGAGGGGGAGAGAGAGAGAAGAGAGAGAGGAGAGAGAAGAGTGGGAGAGAGAGGAGGTGAGAGAGAGGAGAGGGGTAGACAGAAGAGGGGGAGAGAGAGGGAGAAAGGAGAGGAGGAGTGAGACAGAGGGTGGAGTGAAACGGAGGAGAGAGAGACAGGAGAGGGGGCGGAGTGAGACGGAGGAGAGAGAGACAGGAGAGAAAGAGAGAGAAGAGGGGGAGAAATAGATGGGAGAGAGAGAGAGGAGAGAGAGAAGAGGGAGAAAGAGACAGGTGAGGGAGGGTAGGGAGAGGAGAGGGGGAGAGAGAGAGAGACAGAAGAGAGAGAGAGAAGAGGGGGAGAGAGGCTGTAGAGAGAGAGAGATTGGGAGAGAGAGCAGAAGGGGAGAGAGAGAAAGGATAGAGAAAGAGAGGGAGAGAGATAAGAGAATTCGGAGAGGGAGCAAGAACAGATAAAACAGCTTCCTTATATTATGTATTTAGCTGTTTGCCTGGAGTTCAGCTTTGATGATCAACTTCCCATCAACACTTAACCTGACCTCAACCCTTATTTTAAACCTAACACTTAACCAAACCAATGAAACAAGTGCCTCACACTTATCCCCTTCCACCAGCATTTAGCATATCATCTAAAGCCTAACCACTACTGCCTGTTTGACCTGATGCTCATGGTGCCTGTGCAGAGAAGATGCTAGTGTCCATCTCCCAGCACTGAACACTACTGACCTGTGAGGGAACAGACAGAGGCAGATGTATCATTTTCCAGAAAATACTCGGTTGTGTGAATATAGGTTTCCCTTTTTGTTTTGTAGACTTTCCTTATGCAAATGGAGTCAAATTCACAATTGAGAGCAGTCGTGGATTGCTGGCATCGATGGATGTATCCTTTACGTAATCACTACACCTTCTTACCAATGCAGGAATAGGACAAGCACCCATAACATTTTACCAGCAGATTAAATGACTACATTGTCGTTTCCCTTAACTCTCTCCCCAGCATGCTGGCAGGGGTAAGCTGGAGCTGGATAACTTCTCTAGCTTGTGGAGATACCTTACACAGTTTAAGGTAAAATGAATGCATTAAAGTGTATCTAAACCCAGTCTCTTTTGCACATGGCTGGCCATTTTAATTTTTAGCCTTGCTGCAAGAAGTTTAATGCCTTCAGAACTTAATAGCTCATGATGGCTCAGTCTGAGGTTGCAACCAGACAACTACTAAGGAAGGTTGCTGTGATGTCTCTTTAGCTAACTATTAGTGCTTTTGAAATCATTTGTCATGTATTTAATATGTATAGAGTAGCGGTAGCAGCACTCCATCTAAAAAGTACTGCCTCCTTCCCGGGGCGTGGCTTGGCAATGGCCGTGTGAGCAGTGTTCCCAGTGAGCTCCCGGCCCGACTATACCACACAAAGCTAACAGCCTTCATCTCTCCGCAACTGGCACAATGAAAAAGAAGGGGAAAGGGAGGGGATCCCAGTTCACCCCCAAAACTGCCTTTAAAAGGCTCTTTGTCTCCCCGAAAATACCTGTCCTTTTCCTTGTTGGAAAAAGTTGAAAATCTTGAAATAAAGAATTTATAAAAAAAAAGTACTGCCTTGGTGCTCTAATGTAGTATCATAACAAAGGTTGAGTAGGCACACAAAGGTCTTCCACAGGAGTAAATACATCAAATCAGAAGTTTATTATGCCTGTGATCTCAGGCCTTGAGAAAGCTTGACTGTGACCTGCCAAAGCACCAATGTAATATAATACACCTATGATTTGATGTCTTCTTTACTATCTAATCTTAAGAACAACTAAAAATAATTACTTGATATATAAAGGTGTGACCAGCCCTGTTTGGGAATGAACAGAAATCATTAATAAAGTCTCTTTTTTACCATTTATAAAAGATGTAAAATACACATCGGGGGTGATGGCTGTATCATTTTTCATGTTATAAATACAGCAAATGCTAATGAGGCCTGGATTTTCTACTGAGTCATTTACACTGACTGATCCAATTATGTCTTCCAGGATATATTTGCCGACATTGATAGCAATCGCTGCGGTTACTTAAATTCAGCAGAACTTCGTAAAGCAGTGAATCGAGCAGGTGCAGTGCGGATAAGTTCCCATGTAGTTTATTTTATCATAGTAACATAGTGGGTACGATTGAATAAAGACAAGGGTCCATCCAGTTCAACCGATGTGTGTATGGGTGTATGTGATTGTTTGTCTGTATTTGTATGGCTCTAACACTGCCCATATTTTTGTATATGAAGTGAAATAAGAAACTCATCAAGATGTTTGTTCAATGTATCAACGCTAACAGCGGATACCACTCCATATGGAAGGGAAATCCACATTTTCACAACTCTCACAGTAAAAAAAACCCTATGAATTCTAAGATTAAACCCCCTTTCCTCCAACCTCCTGTTGTGTTTGCGTGTTCTAAATACAGTTTTCGGATTTTTCGGACAGTTCGTTCCGAATATTGTGGTCGCCACTGATGATTTTGAAGACTGCAAAAGGGTCCCCTTGTGATAGCCTCTTTTCTAAGGTTTAATTGCTAAAGGCGGTCTTCCTAGCTCAGGACTTTCCCTTTGATTATTTTGTAGCCCTTTGCTGAACTTCCCCCAGCTTGAGGACGTCTGTCCTGTGAGTTGGCGACCAACACTGCACCACATACTCTAGATGAGGCTGAACCAGTGATTTATGAAGTGGAAGTATTACTCTTTTATCCCTTGCTACAATCCCTCTCTTAATGCACGGCAGTATCTTGTTAGCTTTCCTGGCTGCTGCTTGGCATTGCTTACTATTGCCAAATCTGTGATCTATGAGCACCCCCCAGGTCTTTTTCCATGTCCGACTTACCTAATGTAGCACTCCCCCAAGTGTGTAGTTTGCGCACACGTTCTTTCATTTGCCATCTCGTAGCTCATGCTTCAATTTTATTAAGGTCCTGTTGAAGTGCAAGTATCTCCTGTTTGGAATTTACTGCCCTACACAGTTTTTTATCTTCGGCAAAAAACAAAATCTAACTATTTAGTCCAATCTCTATGTCGTGGGATGAATAAGATGAACAAGATCGGTCCCAGGACTGAGCCCTGGAGCACCCCACTCACAAACATTTGCCCAATTGGAAAATGATCCATTTATTACTATTCTTTGTATCTGTTTTTGCAACCAATTTTCCAACATGGTAGACCTTAGTTTATGAAGTAAACGTTTGTGGGGTACTACCGTGTTTCCCCGAAAATAAGACACTGTCTTATTTTTTTTTTTGGCTCAAAAAAACACCTTAGGTCTTATTTTCGGGGTAGGTCTTATATTCGGGGTAGGTCTTATTTTTGGGGAAACAGGGTATGTAGAATGCTTTAGCAAAGTCCAGATACACCACCTATACAGGTATTCCTCTGTGTAGATGACTTCCTTATAAAATGTTAATAGATTGGTCTGGCGGCAAGAATGGTCCTTCATGAAGCCATGGTGGTTGCTACTTATGATACCAGTTATATTCGCAAATTCCTGCATGTAGTCCCTTTCCATGCCTTTGAATATTTTGCACACTATTGATGTTAAGCTGACAGGCCTATAGTTACCCGGTGAACTTCTTTTCTCCTTTTTGTATATTGGTACCACATTCACTTTCTGCCAATCAGCCAGAACCATACCTGTCATAGTGTCCTTTAACCACTTCAAGACCAGGTGTTTAGACCCCCTTCCTGGCCAGGCCATTTTTCAGTATTCAGTGCTGCGATACTTTAACTGACGTTTATTCCGTCATGCAACGCTATACTGAAATGAATTTTATACAATTTTTTGGGGGCAGATAGAGCTTTATTTTGGTGGTATTTAATCACCACTGGGGTTTTTATTTTTTATTATAATTAGGAAAAATCTGAGCGGACGTCTAAAGATGCCCCCTCAGATCTAGAGAGCCGGAGGTACCGAAACTTGATTAAAGATCACGTTATTAAGTATTAATCACACAGGGAGTGCAGTATTAATTAACCACACAGGGATTGCATGGTTTTCAATGAGTTGGTCAACTATTGTGTAGTGTTATCAAGGTTCTTGTATGTGATTGGATGATTAAGTGAACAAAATCAACCCCTCAAGTCACTGGTTTAAAAAGACCCTGTTACCAGAATAGGCAAGGTCTAGTAAATGTATAGGTCCAGTCAGTACAATTGAAACGTACAGAAGCACTCTTTTTTTTCTGTAATTTATGGATCCGAATAGGTGTTGTCAGCTCTGGTAATCAGGCAGAGAATCAACACTTCCTGGAGTGTTGGACCCAATGTCAATGTTCTGTTGCATAGACTGATGACGCAGGGGCTGGGGTAGGGGGCACCATGTCAGAGGATCGGAATCCCCAGGAAGTGTTCTCTGCCTGGCTATCATTGCCGATAACACTTTTTAGGCTGAAGCACGGTCCATCTCTGGGTTCCTTCCCTTCAGAAGCGCCTCCCCCTGCTGAGGAATTCCACCACCCCATGCATTTTTAGCTTTTCTACAATAAACCTTTTTCAGATATCTTAAGTCCCATCACATGATGTGCTTGGTCCTCCTCTTCAGTTTTTCTCTGGTAATGGGTAGTCATTTATGTCACAGAGAGCAGCTCTGAAATGATGTCTTCACCACGCTCTGCTTCATTAGACTGTGAGTATAGGACACCATGGTGACACCTCCTCAGGAGGAAAGTTCTATGACACCCTGCACTCAGTGTGTCTTCAGTTTTCCCAGTTTAATGACTTGCGTATCATTCATTTCAGAGGACTAAGGACATCAAGTGGCAAAAAGGAATTACTGCAGGGGACAGCTTCAGAGATGATGTGAATATTGCAGTCAGAGCTTTGTTTAAGTATCATGCTAATTTATGGATTGGACCTATGTATTTACTAGATTATTATTGGGGCGACAGGATAAGATGCAATAAGATATTAACTACACAGGGATTGCATGGTTTTCAATGTTTTCAACAATTATGTGGTGTTGCAAAGCAGGAATTAGAACCTGCATGTTAATGAGCAAACATGGCTGCCCATATGTACAGTATATCTATAATTACTAACCATACATTGAAAAAGATATTTAAATTATTAAGACACTAATACCATATTTGCATAAAGTTGAAATATTTTGCAAATTTATCAATAAATAAGTAATAAGTCTGTATATTGCCTTCAACCCATATCATGCAGACATTATTGAAGTCAAATCTTGAAATTATATATTGTATATTATTTATCATCTAGGACTAAACGTGAGCAAAGACTTGTTTAATCTCATAATTGCTCGCTATGGAGACTCTGAAGATAAACTAAACTTTGTAGACTATCTGCTGTGTATGGCGAGACTGAAAGCAGCTGCAAGTAAGTTGTGCTGAAGAATGTACTCAACATATTTAATACATATTCTTAAATGTTATAGCATTTTGACATAAGAGTGCAACACATTCATCACTTTCTAACTGAGCAATGAAGGGACAATGATTTTCATCCCAGTCTCTTGCATGCCTTCCAACTGCTTATGCTTGGGCTTTGGGCATTGGGCTTACTGACCTGGGAAGTCAGGATGTGTATTTAAAGGATCAGTGTACCCAAAAGTGATATTTTAGCAACAGGTGGAGCCTGGGGGCCGGATTTTTTTATGTCTAGGATAGGGATGTCCAGATACCAGTTCAGATACCAGTGCAGATACCTGGCATTTTAACGAGAACTACCAGGGTTGCAGTGGTTGCAGCTGGGACCTGGCTCTGGTGTTCCACCACTGTCCTGAAATCATTTGTCTGTATTGTTTTAGAAAAACTGTCACATGACGATAAACAAAAATGTATCAGTACTTGTATCTGTGAGTACTTGGACAAGTATCAGTACTTGTACTTGAAAAAAATGGTATCGGTGCATCCCTAATATATATTTATGGGGGAAAAAAATCATACATTAAAACAGAGATGTACAAATCCCGGGAGCTCTGTATGCTCCTTAAATATGACAGCTGCCTCCTAACTTTTGAGTTTTTCTCTAGTCTAGTCTTGGAGCTGGAAAAGTATCTGTACTTGTACCGAGTACGGTACTTGGTATCTGAACATCCCTACTCTAGGATACTCCAACAGCTAGATCTCTCTGCCATAATTTCCAATTCTGTACACCTGGGACTTATGGTATTTCAGCCCACCTTTGTGCATTCCAGTTCCTCCTATTACATTCTCCATTATATAAATATAGCCCTATTGTTATCACTGATACACATGGCTACTAGTATTTCTACACTTGTCCAGTAACTAGAGACTAAGCCTCTACTAAATTGGGATAATGGAACTAATCTGTACAAAACTCTGTGCCAGTGCATCCACTCAGTTGGGAAACTCAATTGTTAAACCTCGTCTGCAGAAATCATACTTACACTGTGAAGTTTTTAATTAAGGCAGTCAAGTCCTTGTCCTTTCTTAAAGCATAATTCTGGTCCCAGTGCCCACCAAAAACCCTGTTGTTAGCTGGTGTCTGAGCCCAGAGAGAGTGGGGATGTCACATGATGGTGCCTCTGATGGTGGATTATCTGGCACTTGCACAATCTTAATTCACCCTAAATGCAAGTCCACCCTCAAAGGAGCATCACATTATCTCCGCTTAACTCTCTATGAGCAGTATAGAGCATCAGATATTTCCACTGGTCTCTATTTTATCCAGAGCTAACCTGATCAATAGCACTGCAGCAGTATTGCCCATGAGGGTCCCATTGTGATTATTTTCTCTTCAGACATTGCTACATGGCTCTACGTTGCGGGATCCTGCAGTAGAGCAGTTGCTGGGGAATTTTTCAGTTACAACAATTTATAAATTAATCGCAGTCACAATTTTAGATAATGCAATCAGTATCATTAGGAATACACATTGGCTTACAAACCTCTGTTGTTCCCCCTGAACATTTGCAGAAACCTTCATGAAGCTATCGGACGATGGAAACGAAGTTTGCATTAATCAGGAGAAGGTATGTGCTAAGTGTTGCTGTGTAGTTATTCGAGCACAGCAAAGAATAATGTGCAAAATATGATGTCATCCAAAGACCAAACCAATGTGGCTGCAACAGGCCAATGCAAATACATTCCTCAATGTCTGTGCTCTTTTTGGGTTAACAGTGCAATTTCCAAAATGTTTCCACAGATTTGGCAGAAGGGAAAACAATTATTTTATGGCATTTCCATGTCATAACAATTAACAGAATTTAAACTGCGCTCTCACCCAGGGACGCTGCCAGCAAATGCAGTTCCCAAAGTGTTATTCACATTAAACACAAACAAAATAGACAAGCTAGCGCTTCCCAAACTTTCACATAGTTGGTAGAATCAGAATTCAGGCTATGAGTTATGTTAGCACAAATGCACATCCATCTGGACATTGTAAACAGAGGGGATCTCTTACCACTTACTGCAATAGAACCTGACATAAACAAATTGCATCTGTTCACCAAGCTCAAGGGTCACATTAATCAACTACTGTATAATGTTAGGGGCAGAGGAGAATTGAGCTGGGGGGGAACAAGGGCATTCATTCCCCCGCCCACCACTACCCACACCACCACCGCTACCACCACCTTCCTCACCAGGCCAGTACAAACAATACATGTTCTGCTGATGACCCTGAGTGGAGACACTCCCCCATTCAGACCTCAGTCAAAGGGAAACCCATGGTCAGTGGAAGCTGCTGGGATTTTTTAGCTATCTACTCCCTGTTAAGACCTGCAATCACAGGGCTTTGCAGAGGAAAGGTCAGAAGGGGGGTAATGGACCAAAGGGAGATGGGAAAGACTGCTCCAAAGTGTTGTTAGTAGGCAGCTTTGACCCTCTGATTGCAACTGAAACCTGGTTGTCAGAGGTTGAAGTGGCTATAATATTGTTGGGACTGTCATCACTTGGACTGGCAGCAAATTTAGCATTGATAAGAGCTGACCAAATTATTGGAATAATGTCTTAAAACTAACCAATACACATCAAGGTGGTTGATATTGTGTGACCTACTGCTAGCAGGTGGACAATTCTTTTGCACGCTAATAATCGACTTTAGTGTGACCCATTCAGCTCAACATTACAAGCAGTTGGGTGATAGCATCATTCACGAATCCTGTACATGAAAAAAAATACTGTTGATTGTATTGGGAGGATCCAGCTATATCTGTAGTCCGAAAGGCTGATGACTTTCTGGCAAAAAATACCAACCTTATTGTTGGTTCCATTAATAAAATTGTTAACAAGCTTTTTGATTTAGAATGTTATTTAAAATGTTCTATAAAGATTTTAGTCTGTAACAGGTATTAAATTATCTAAATATTATCCCTGTGGGGTCATGGCCCCTCAAGCCATGACAAACTCTGCAGTTAGATGCATCAAAGTAACCCTTCCCCAAGCAACCAAATGCTCTAATTAGGAGCAAGCAGTCGCCTTCACCTTTGGTAATGCTGAAGCTCGCCTTCAAATAAAAACAGCAACTGAACGTGACTTAATATTGTGGATGCCTGTTGGTCATTTTAATCTTGGCTCTAGCATTTTACACTATTTCCTTTACTTCCAGTGGATGGAACTAATGGTGTGAAGATAACCAACCGGCTGCATCCATCTGTCGCAAGGAATCTCAAACAAAACTAAGACTGGCCTGTTTACATAAATCTTGATGTTTCAAGCAGGAGAAGATAATAACAGCCAAGATTGTTGGCCTCATGAAAAGGAACGCTGGGTCCACAGTGATCGTGTTATAATTTTATAATGATTTGGGTTTATTGGATGGTTTTGTTGGATATGGTTGGGAAGCGCAATATAATGTTGTGTTGTGTTGTGGTGGGAGGTTAGTATTCTATTGAGTCATCAAACCTTCCACTCCATTTAAACTGTTTGCCTTTTTGGTGGCGTTATCTTGTTACCACTAGTATATCTTGTTCCCATAGCTTGCTTAAGCAGCCAAATACCCTTTTATTGCTTACAAGAAAAGTATACTGTATCTTCATTGAGTTCAGACCGAACCCAAGCTTCTCCGAACCCGGCAGGAGTTGTCAGTGCCGACTGAATCATCTGCGGCTTGAATTTCTGACCCGCAGATGGACATAACTAAAGGGGTGGGATGCTGGTGACATCATTGACTTTATATAGCCACATGGTCATATTAAGGGATTAAGGCATAAGTTCAGCTTTTGCAAAAATAAAACGGACACCGTATGAGGTGATTTAATGCAGTTTGAAGTCCAGCCATTCTTCCCCCATCTCCCCGAACTGAAACTCCATACCTCAGTACGAGCTCTGCCTGGGAGAGAATGTGAAGAAGCCTGAGCTCTACAGCCCTGATCAAGTGATCACTATTGCAATGCCAATAATGTCATCAGCATCCTACCCCTTTGTGAAGCCAAGACCGCTTACTTCTAGGTTTGGATGAGCTCAGGTTCAGTAATCTTCAGTAGGAACACATTTTGAATTATTATTGTAAAAGTAATCTAAAGGAAGTTTACAGCATTTCATGTACAGACTTGTAAATACTCCATCTAGTAGTCATCTTTATAGTCATCTTTATAACAGTGATCGCTAAAGGAAAACACTGCCGAAATAAGCTCAGGTATCATTATAGAGTCTCTGTTTTCAATTTGGTCAGGCCTCACCCACAGACTTTCATTGAGAAAGAAGCATTGAAGCACCTGTTCTGTACAGCACAACCTAGGAAAAGCAGAACCTGTATACAGAATGAGCAGAAATGGCTGCCCCCATGTACATACAATATATATTTAGACTATGGGGTATATTATGTACCATAAAATGTGTTTAATACTTTACAACTCAAGATTATTTGTGCTAATCTGATTACATTGAAATATATCACAAACATTAAAAAGTTAGTTTTATAGTTTCTTTTAAAAGAGAGGCATGGATTTAGGCTCTTGCTGTCTTTAACTCAGTATAACTCAATGGACTGGACTTAAAAAGGCCAGAAAAAAATATTGGTTTAACATGGTATAATATTATTAGTTATACCTCAATAAAATTGTGACCATGGTCCTTTTCCTTGATTGGTCTATTTGTCATTTTTATATAAAGCCTGTAACCAACTCCATCCCCCCGAATGTGTTCAAATTCAACATGAATCATTATTATAAATGTGTATACAGGATTTATGTAGCACCAACAATTTGTGCAGTTACAATATGAAGAGAGACCGTACATTTACAATACAATTCAATACAGGGGGGTTAGGATCGGGCCCTGCTCGTGAGAGCTTACAATCTAGCAGGAGGGGAAAGTGCCACAAAAGGTATGAGCTGACGGAACAAGTGTAAGTACAATTATGTGGAGGTGGGATTGGCTTCCCTGAATATATGAGTTTTCAAGGATTACCTAAAGGTGGACAGAGCAGAAAACAAGCGGACAGATTGAGGTATGGAGTTCCAGAAGATAGGAGTGGCACTCAGGAGCAGCTTTTGTCAACCTCTCTACAGTCATTAAAAGTATGCAAAATCTCGAGGCACCCCAGTCTAAAATGTGAACAATGTAAATGGCGTCCAAAATCCCTCCCACACCTTTATCCTACATAGTGGTCATAGAAAAACACAAAAAATGGGGTTCCCCTACTTCACATTAGAGCCCCCTTCAAATCAGCAGCCCCCATTACATCAGGAGCCTCCTCTACATAAGCAGCCCCCTTTCACACTAGAGACCCCTCCATTCACATGAGAGTACCCCTCTTTCACATCAGAGTCTTCCCTACACACCACAAGCCCCCTGTCAGATCAGGAGCCCTCTTTACGTCAGAATCGCCCCTTCCATCCCCTGTGGCGTCGTGCCTGCACAATGGAAATGCACGACACTGTGCAAAAATTTCAAGGCAGCACAGGGAAAGCTAGAGGGCACCCCTTGAAAGGCTGGTTTAGAGAGGTCCTGGAGGCAAGCATTGAAGGAGGTGATGAGGGAGAATGAATTGAGAAAATTGCTACAGCACTCTAGTTT
>NW_017306299.1:1888134-1902891 GCF_000935625.1 Nanorana parkeri
CATCGGAATTAAACAGAAGAAAAGGCTTTTTTTATTTTATCTCCTAATAGGCTAATTATTTTTTTAGGGGGTTATTCATGATGGAGCCGAAGGATTGCAGCTTCGGCTCTCTTCGGCCGCTGGAGCCCTTCGGTTCAGCCGAAGGGCTGCTGTACGGGCTATTCACTTTAGCTCGTACAGCAGCAGCCGAAGGCGGCCGAGCAGCTCAGCCGAGCCGAAGACATATGCTTCGGCTCGACTGACCTGAAGTGACAGCCAAAGCGGGCGATGTTGGATCGGCTGAGTCGAAGTCCTTCTGCACTATTCAGCTGACCGAAGTGCAGCCGATGTACGGCTGATTTCACTTCATCTGGGTTATTCACTCAGCTGCCTTTGGCAGCTGTGTGAATAACCCCCTGAGTTTTTGGCAGGACATACGTTGGACTTGATGGACTTATGTCTTTATTCAACCTCAAATACTATGTAACTAAGTTCTGTTTTAAGTTTAGTACGTGTTGTCTCTTCACTCCATCCTGACAATGTGCTTCCGGTCTCTGTCCTCATTGAAAGGTTATTAGAGCGTTCTGTTTTTCTTCTAGATCTAACAATCCCTATACTACTAAAATTATACCAGTATTGTTATATCCATCCTTCTACTGCTACAATGATATGTTCCTCGGATAAAAAAGCCTTCAAGGAATGTGTCATTTGTGCGATGTAGCATTTATGGATTTGTGATCAGTATATACAAGTGTACTTTGCTCCTCAGTTATAGGTTTCAGACGGTTGTTCAGCTAAATTTAGTTCCCCGAGGGCATGCTGGAGAAGAGATGCAGCTTTCATACAAGAAATGTTTCTGGATGATTTGCTGCTGTACCACTATTGCTATATTCTGGATTTAATGAGGTGCAGTTTTGTGTGCCCTTAGACCCTGCAGTATGTTAATTGGGAGCAGTGAGCAGTAAAATCAGATTGTTGTGATTTAAAGTGACATTAAACCCTCAGATTTTTTAACATAAACCAATACTGTAATGTGTGCCTTACTGTAATCCATGGTTGTTTCCCTTCTCTTTGCTGCTCTTCCTTTTAAATCCTCATGTCTTCTCATGCTTGGATGAGAACTTCCCTCTGCAGCTGAGTGCCTCTTCCTGTAGTGCTGGCTCAGGTTACAAACCTATACAAACCTACACACAGACACCATGTATCCATTCCAGAGACAAGGCAGTCTGCTGCAAAACAGAAGTTTTGCCCAGCATGAGAAGAGATACAGATTTAAAAGGAAGAGCAGCAAAGAGAAGGGAAACAACCATGGATTGCAGTAAGGCGGACATTACAGTATTGGTTTATGTTAAAAAATCTCAGGGTTTAATGTCACTTAATGACATATGACATATTTATAAAGCAGTTATTGTGGCATTCACCAAACATTTTCTGCAGGTGCATCTTTCTGGTGCATTTGTTTTAAATACAGGAAATGATAAGCACCTGAGAAAGTGCCACATTTTTTTTTGTAAACATTGAACGCAATTTTTTTGTAAACATTGAACCATTTTGGGGTGTCTGCAGAACTACTGTCTCTACCACATTGGATGATTAAAATGAGCCTGTTTGTTTTACTTAAAGGTGAACTCCAGGCAAACAGCTTAACATACAGATGACATAGTTCCATTATTGAAGGGAAGAGAATAATGCAAGGTGAAAAATACAGTAGCCCAGAGCAGCCAATCACTGTGGTGGCTATTCATGAAGGATCCAGCCGTAGCTTCGGCTGATCCTTCGGCTCTCTTCGGCCACCGGAGCCCTTTGGTTCAGTTGACCAGAAGGGCTGCTGTACGGGCTATTCACGATAGCTTGAACAGCAGCCGAAGGCGGCCGAGCGGCTCAGCCGAGCCAAAGGCATATGCTTCGGCTCGACTGAGTAGACAAAATATATCTAAACTCAAGAACTAAGATATTTTGCTTATTGCAGCTTCCCAGGCCTTAGGTGTGGTGGCTGCATTAGTTTCCTCTTTTCAGTCTAAATGCATTTTCTGCAAGTTCTGCAAACTATCTGCTGATCCTGATAGAAATCCAGTGCCCTGTGTGCGGAAACCGAAATCTCCAATAACGTTTTCAGCTTTCCTAGCTAACTTCTACACCGCCCCCTCTCCCTATGTAATAGAGATAAGGAGAGGTGTTTGTAGTCCGAATTAGCAGAGTGACAACGCTGTGATACAGTGCAGTACAGTGGGAGAGTGTTGTCACCCAAAGTGTGTCACTGGCCAAAGAAAACGCCTTAAAAAAGAAAACAAATGCAACCACCGCATTTAAGGACCAGGTAACAGTGAAAACTGTATTTCTTTTAAAAATTGGCAATTATTTATTTTTTTATAATAGACATTTCGTCAGCAAGCTAAGTGTCTTTCAGTCAGGGTTTAGACCTACATTCATTTTTCTCAGGCTAGGAGAAGAGACTGGTGGACTGCTAACAAGTACATTAAAGCCTACTGCAAACCATTAGCATGAGTTTGTAATATATTTATATCCAATTGTTCTGAGTTTAATCCAATGAAGAAAAAAAACACACACATATGGGAATTCTGGGTTCAATCCAACATTTTGCTTGGACACAAATAAAGAATGTTGGGTCATGTGTGACGAGCATTTTTTTTATGTTGGCTGTTTGTGTTGAAGGGTAATTAGCAAGCCATTCACCAAGTGATCACAAACAGAACTTTGTAACGGTTCTATAGAGATAGTTGTCAAGGGAAGATATGCTTCTGTTTCCAAAGCCAATTTAGCAGCAGAACATTTCAGATGGTGGAGACACCTTTAGTTACGATGGCGGCCGGACGGGACACTCTTGAATGCGGGTGGACATTGTAAAACGCAGGACGGAGCGCACAAGTGGGAAATGGTCTGCATTTTAAACAGCCAGTGATAGCTGCTTAAATACAAGTGTTTGGGCGGATATCGAGCCGCCTGATCAATTGTGTGTGGCATGCAAGTGTACACCCCACACCTCCACCGGCACGGCAGCTCTCTGAACGGAAATCGGAGGGAGATCAGCACACGTCCTCCCACTGATCTCCCCTCCGATGTCCGAATGCGGAAGTGACATGTATAGCATCACTTCCGCCTTCAGCTGTCATTTCTCTGGCGTCTGTAGCTGGAGAGAAGATGGCGAAGCAGATCTCTGCTTCATTAGCTTCTTTGGGGGTCCCGAAGTGACATTAAGGGTCTCATAGACCCCTGATGTCTCCATAAAGAGGACCTGTTACTGTATGTGCACTAACACATAGGGGAATTTTTAGCTCCCTATGTGATACAAAAAATAAAGTAAAGTGTAAAAAAAAAAATATTTTAACAAATTACATATAAAAAAATTAAAAATAACCCCAAAAAAGTCCCCCGCCTTCATGTACACACACATGCAAACGCAAGCATGCGTCAGGTGCACCTTCGTGCAAAAAGGACAATTGCACCCATTGTGCCGTTACATATCACGAGCAATAATTCTAGGGCCATCAATCACTGTCAACACTAAACTCATGAGTGGTAAAAGCTTTTAAAGTGTCGCCCATGGACAATTTTTGGTATGGTAGTGTTTTGCGATTTCAGGGGCGCACGCAATTTTAAAGCTTGACGAGCTTGGTGTCTGTTTACCGACGTGACCCCGTCTTTTATATTTTACCAAAAATTGGCTAACAAAAAAGTTTCAGAGCATAATGTAGGAAAACCTGTTTTTTTTCCGCTACTTTTATTTATATAGTAAGATATGGTACGGCTCGGCTGTTCTGCTCGGTCTCTCGGTCTCACTCGATTGTGGGAGTTAGCAGTGACAGCTAGCTCCGCCCAGTGGGTTATATTTACCAGCAAAAGAAAGCTCTACCTGTCCTTAAAAAATTGTATACAATTAATTTCAGTACAGCGTTGCATGACGGAATAAATGTCACTCAAAGTAAGGCAGCGCTAAATACTGAAAAATGGCCAGAACAGGAAGGGGGTTTAACACCCCGGGCTTCAAGTGGTTAACATATCCATTGTTCTGGGACTTAGAATGTCCGTGTCTGTTTGTTCAGGGACCTCAAGTGTCAGTGTGTCATTGTGCAGAGACTTGGAATGTCCGTGTGTCATTGTTCTGGAACCTCAAGTGTAAGTTTACATTGTTCAAACCAATGCAGCCACCACATGTACAGACCAGTAAGCAACAATGCAGTATTTGACATTGAGTTCAAATGCCCTTTCATATGAAATATTTACATGCAGTATTTTTAATTCTGTATACTGTTATTTTTTACATTTTATTGTGAGTCTTGATTATAATAAATCAATAAAAAATAATATATACAAATACATGAGTGCTACATTTACATCAGATAATTTTTATTAAGGGGCCTATTCACTAAGCTGCCGTAGGCAGCCGAGTGAATGATCGACCTAAAGCGAAGATCAGAGAGTCTCCCGCTCCCGGCCGCCCGGGAGAGAAACACTGCTGTGTCTTTTTTTTTTTTTCTTATTCTGACACAAAGCCAGAATATCAGAATAGAAAAAAATTAATTAATTTTTGGCCATAGGAATGCATTTCTAGATTCCTATTGGCTATTTCAATTTGCAATAGTCAATAGCAAACTAGCTATTGTACCCGCCCTCTGCTGCTGTCAATCAGTAGTGGTGGACCTGGTGGAGAGCTGCAGCAGAGGGCGGATGCAATGCTTGTTTGCTATTGGCTATTGCAAATTGCAACAGCCAATAGGAATCTAGCAATGCATTCCTATGGCCAACAATTTTTATTTTTTTTACTATTCTGACACGGCTCTGTGTCAGAATAAGAAAAAAAAGAAAAATCAGTGTTTCTCTCCTTAAAACAGACAATATAAAACAAAAATATATAACAAATATAACATACATACAGAAACAACCAAAACCAATTAAAAAAAAAAGAGTTAGTTCCTGGATATTGTTTTATCGATATTTACATATGGTGGATGTGGGGTTCCCCTCCTCTTTGGTTCTTTTATTGGTTTTGGTTGTTTCTGTATATAAAAAGTAAATTTACACTCAATTAAAAAAAATCTCAGATAAGTTTTAACATGGTTCAATTTCCAAGGTAATTTTCAATAATCTCTTTCCTCCCTCTCTCCCTCCCTTCCTTTCTTCCTATTATTAAACATACCCAGTTGTATGACCTTTGCCATTTTGACTCGATCCAGATCTGTGCAGTAGAAATAGTTGTACATTGATCAGTGATCTTCACACACCCATATTGTTGCTCACATTTTCTTCAAGTCATTATTTACATTTTAGTGTGGGGAAGTTCATCAGCCCATAGCTCTCCTTCTTACTCTACCACACCTCAGATGTCACGGTAGATTAATAAGGAAACCAAAACATTTTTTTTGTTTTAAAAATGCAACATAAAATATTAAAAATGCTTGAAATAAAAATATATTAGTTGTTTATAGAAATCAGATTCTCCTTCCTTTTGCTGCATGCTCAGGGTAGAGATATTGTTACATTGTTTCCCAGCATTCCCAGGAATGTTACTGTTGCAATGTGATTTCACTTTGCTACAGTTGCTATAAATACAATGAATACAGCTGCCTAATACCCGGCATTACTACGGGGTGTTGAATCATGTAATGGTAAATCAATCACTATGCTAGACGTAAACCACAAGTCTATTTTTCAGCATTTTTGGCATCCTTCCTAACTAATATACACGGAGTGGCCAGATTAATATGACCACCCCATCAGTACTTCGTTGGGCCACGAGATAACTCCTAGACATCTGCAATTCGTTTTGTTACGAATCGAAATTTGTACGAATTTTACTGAAATTCGTAAGCATCCGAAATCCGAATTGCAGTTTCCGAATTATATCCGAAATACGAAAAATTCCGTTAACGAATTTCGGATCCGAATTTATTTGAAACGGGAACTAATATTACCCCTGTAAATGAGGTTGAACAACATGACAATTTTTTTTTTAATCCGAAATACGGATCCGCTGCTGCTGAGAGTTGCATGACATTACGAACATTCATTATATTGAAGTTAAAAAGCAAAATACCTTTGTTAATATATTGGAGTTGATGGTAGTTTTTTTTTTTTTTATCCGAAATACGAAATTCGGATCCGGAATCCGTTAACGGAATTCTTATTTCGGATTAAAAAAAAACACTACCACATCGACTCCAATATTAACAAAGGTATTTTGCTTTTTAACTTCATCATAACGAATGTTCGTAAAGTTACAAAAATGTGCCGAAACTAACGAAAATACGTATTTCGTACGAATCCGAATTGAGTTTCGAACACGAATTACGAAATATGAAATAACGGATGTTCCGAAACAAAACACATTTTTTGACGGCGCACAAGTCTATTAACTCCACGAGATGACTTCGTTGGGCCGCCTTGTGACTCCACGAGATGTTGAAAGGTGATGCGAGGAATCTGACACTGCACTGTTGCCCTTCTGTTGTCTTGTACCAGTCTTGCCACTCTCCGTTCTGCCATAACATTGACTAGTGGCTGACGGCCACAATTCGCACGTTCAGACCCAGATTTTCGGCTGACAGTCCGGTCTTTAAACACTTTAACAACAGCTGCTCTTGAAACACATAACGAATTCTGCTGTTTTGCTGATACTCGCTCCATGGCTCCGAGCGCCAACAATCATCCCACGTTCAAAGGCTGATAAATCGCATTGTTTCCCCGTATCTTCAGAAAAAAATTACTTCTACTGTCGTGGTAAACATCCTGCTTCCCTATTTATAATCGCCTGGCCCTCTAGCAACTTCAGCGCGAAATTATAGCTAATTTGCCTACAAACGTCAGGTGGTCATAATAATCTGGCCACTCAGGATAGATAGATAGATAGATAGATAGATAGATAGATAGATAGATAGACACACTCTTATCTTACAGTAGTGTTAAACTCTAAATTTTTATTTTGACATAATTAATCCAGATTAAACAAATATAAATTGCCCAGCAAAGTATTTTTTTTAGCTTTTTGTCCAAGCACTTACGGCCATCATGTTTTTTTTACAGTTAGCCCCAACTCTCTACGCTCAGCTTCCTTGAACTTCCTTTCCAGTACAAGATCACAAGAGATAGAGCAGTCTCCAGCAACTGTCCATATACAGTACTAGCTTGGAGAAGGAAGGAGCAAGAAAGGAAGGAGGAGCGAGGAGCAGGGGGAATGGCATGTATTTACATGCCTGAGTGTTTGTGGAGACACACACAGCTTACTAGCAAACACAAGGGTGGCTCCGTAGGACCCTGCAAAGGAAAGGAGCCACCCCAAAACAGGATAGGGCCAGTGCTCAGGGGACCGGCTAATTGTGCAGGAAACTAAAACTTATAAACATTAGTGTCCATTGTAAGTGATTTCATCAGCATATGAAATAGATTAAAAACATTCTGACTTTAATATTGTTTTAAGCAAATTGTTTTTGTGAATTTGTTGCACAGTTTCTTACCTGGAAATCCTGTTAGTAACAGCACTTCCTGTTGCAGATTGACAACGATAAGCTGCTGCATAGCAAATAGCGGGTGCATTGTCAGTTACTTCCTGTTGGACGGTGGCAATGCAGCGTTTCTGTCATCACTATGCATAGGAACTGTTTAGAAAGCCTTCCTATTGACATCAATGCATTTTGCCATGATGACAAAATTTTGTCCAGTTGTTGATGAGATTTAAAAAAGTAAAAACTCAATTTCCCTCTTCCCGTACTAAACTTGGGTGAACTGACACAGGCAGCTGTAGTCAGGGCCAGATTTACTCTCTAGGGGTAGGGGGTTCCTCAATGTGCTCCCCCCCCAATGGAGAATGGCAGACCTGCAGGCTGCATACAAGTGATCTCTGTGACATTGCCGGGATCACTTGTACAAAACAAGTGGAGGCTCCCCCGCCGTACATTTAGCTCTGCTTGCCCAAAGCCGGGCTAAATGTAGAAAACAACTACCCTCCCAGCACCCAGAACTACATGTCCCGGGCATTGGGAGATAGGAATTCCACACCCCTGTTGCCCCTCTACTCCCTGCTGCCCGAGGCCGGGCCTTGGTTGGCCTTGTGTGAAATCCGGCCCTAACTCTAGTAGGTGCACTGAGCACACAGCAGATTGATGTCATCAATGAGGTTACCTATAAGGAGAAAGTAATATATTCATGTCAAAGTGGGTCACCGTATCACACTTTTACTCTGACACATGCGCCTTCATCACATAACCCAACAAGTCTTGCCGCTTGCTCAGGCTATTTCTGTCAGATCCGGTTTAATTAGCATTTAAGTCCCTTTTACAAGTTAGTCATGTTTCAGCTGCTGAACTTGTTTAAAAGGATAAAAATACCCAACAGACGGTCTCTTCTATACCCACTGCCAAAATAGCAGACGGGGAGTGGACAGATAAAAGGTTAAAAAAAAAGTTATTTTTTAGGGCTGGAGGTTGGTGATGTTTTAGTCCAAAGTGTACCTGTCCCTCAGTCCAACCAAAACTGCTGGAGAGTTAACCCACTGGACAGTTTCTTCCTTCTGTCAGGGACTCTGTTGGTGAAAGCTCTAAAGCTCTGATCCCTGTTGATATTAGAGATGTACACAGCTAAAATTAGGAAACTAATTTTAATGCTGTTTTCGGATTCGGAGGCAACGAGCCTCTGAATTAGAAACCACCCAATGTAACTGCAGAATGTGCGGCGGCCATATCGGCCATTGACGTATTCTGCGCATGCGCTCCGCAATCTTGGAGGCGTAGCACATGACATCACATGCACGGCATCGGGTGACGTCATACCCATGTTCGGGCGCCGCTATCTTGGTGTATATCTTTGTATACACCAAGATGGCAACACCCAAACATTAGACATCATGCGCTCCGTCTCCAAGAGGACGACAGGCATGTGCAGAACGCGCCCGCGGCCAATATTGCCGCCGGTGTGTTTTGCAAAGGAATTCATGTATGCCCGAATATAGTTTGCGAGCATATAATAAAATTGGGATTTCAGATTCGGACAATCTGCCGAACCAACTGAATTTCGTTCATTTGCAGGTTTATCCGAATGCACGTCTAATTCATATGTGAATGTTCATGTGAGGGTGTGGTGGACCACAGCACAGACATCGGTTTTATATGTTTATTGTCTACTCTGTTGGTGAGGTCCGCACACCTGCTGTGCCCATTATGAGGGGCTCCAACCATCCCTGTGCTGAGTTCCTGGGACTGTACAGCTGCTTTGCCCATTATGAGGTGCCCCTGTCATCCCTGCACTGAGTTCCTTGGTCTGTACACCTGCTGTGCCCATTATTAGGTGCCCCCGCCATCCCTGCACTGAGTTCCTTGGTCTCTACAACTGCTGTGCCCATTATGAGGTGCCCCCACCATCCCTGTGCTGAATTCCTTGCTCTGTACACCTGTGCTCATTATGAGGGGCTCCAGCCATCCCTGTGCTGAGTTCCTGGGTCTGTACAGCTGCTTTGCCCATTATGAGGTGCCCCCGCCATCCCTGCACTGAGTTCCTTGGTCTCTACAACTGCTGTGCCCATTATGAGGTGGCCCCACCATCCCTGCACTGAGTTCCTTGGTCTGTACACCTGCTGTGCCCATTATGAGGGTCTCCCACCACCCTGTGCTGAGCTCCTGGGTCTTCTGCACACCTGTTTTTATGCAGGGCCCCACTGATTGAATGGGCTGACGTGTGGCAAACATGGAAAGCATGCACTGGAAAACAAATGGGTGCATGTTTGTAAAAGCAAAGTGTGAATGGAGCCTAATAATGCAAATTGTATGCAATGTGTCCCATTTATGACACTGACAGGTGAATAGTTTGGAGAAGGCAGGAGAAGTGAACAATCTAGGACAACATAGCTGAACTGGAAAGTCAGCTGAACTGGAGAATTTGTCCAAATCAGCTATGTTGTCCTAGATTGTTCACTTCTCCTGTCTTCTCCAAACTCTTCACCCTTTTGTGAATAAACCCGTAAAATCATATTCCTGTTACAAAGCACTGCAACGTTGTTTACATAGGAATTAATGGAATTACATTTTTTTTATGTGACACATTAAAAAAAAAAAAAAAAAAGTTGAAACATAATTTGTAGGAAAAAAAAAACAGCGAAAAAATATTTTGTTGGCGATATAATATACATCCTAAATAATAATAATATTAATACTAAGAAAATATGTAAGAATAAATAGCTGATGTAGCAAATGAGTTAAGGTCATGTACTATAAAATGAGCCGTAAAATAAATAAATAAACCCAGGAATGGTGACTTGGCACGGCAGGACCTTGGCGATGCTCCCCCGGGTGACGTAAGATCCCTGCTGTGGCTGTGTGCAAAGGACGGGACGTTAAACTCCTCATTTGCATAACAATGACAGGTAAACACAGTAAAGGTTACACCTCTACAACCCAGGTACAGTATACACACAGCCCTGATGGGAGCCGCACTCACCTGCATCTACAGAACACTACAAGTACAAGGTGGTTAATCATTGACAAACATGCAGATGATTACAGTACGAGAACAGGACGTATGAGAAAAAGAAGAAACGTCAGGAAGGAGATACAAAAAGACGAGGCAGATACGATACACAATCTTCCATCCCCCCAAGCACTTGCTGGTGGTGACCGGTTCAGGTAACAAACTTTCTTAGTGAGTTGACTCTGTACTAGGTGGGAACATTTAGGTGTATTGTTACCATTGTGTGTAATCGCGTTGCTCTGGATGGATCTCAGGGATTTGCCGTCATGTGATAACATTGACAGTTACTAGGCGTACACAGAGAATTCACACCTGATTTCTATTTTAAAAAATTGTGTTAAAATGACATTAAACTCAGGATTTAAATCCTAAAAATGCATTCAAGGACCTTAACTCCTAACAACAATGTATCTTATTAATGTATCACTCGGCTGTAGATCCTCCAATCATCTCTGAATTGGTGCGGACACTGTCCTTCCTTCTGGAGGGGGGCTACGTTTGTTCCCCATGGTCCCTGTGTGTGTTGTAAAGTAGTCACCGCTCCAAGCTCGCTCCCGGGATGGACTACAATCTCATGTTTAGATTACTAATTTGCGTTGAGATTGTAGTCCATCACAGGAAGTGAGCTTGGAGTGGTAACTACTTTACAACACACACAGGGACCATGGGGAACAAAAGTACCCCCCCTCCAGAAGGAAGGACAGTGTCAGCACCAATTCACAGATGGTTTGAGGATCTACAGCCGAGTGATACACAAATAAGATACATTTTTGTTAATAGTTAGGGTACTTGAATGTATTTTTAGGATTCAACTCCTGAGTCTAGTGTCACTTTAAAGTGTATTATGTAAAGGCAATTAAAAAAACAAACAATAAGTTGTGCCTTTGCAATGAGTTGTCTCTACACCCCAATCAACATCTGGAGTCGTTGAATACACTTATGATATAAAAGAATAAAACAAAAGAAATTGAAAACCCTTTTTGTATGACTTCTACTTGGCACTTAGAGTTATCCTAGAACAGGTGTCCCCATAGGAGGATTGTCCCTCACCTCCTGTACTGATGACAGCTAACTTTTGGATTTCCCCTCACTTGCTGTCTTGGCCACCAGGACAAACAGAGGAGTAATTCTCCAAACGAGACACAGAGTGCAATACAAACATGACAAGGGGTCTTTAACCCTTCCTGACCCCAAAAATTGCCAAAAAAAGTCTAAAACCTTTTTGTGTAATTACTACAGATATACAGTATATATATATTTTTTTTAAAAGGTCACCATCAAAACATAAACATTTTCCTTAAATGTATCAACAAAAATATAAAAATACATTTATATATAAAATGGGTAAGACTGTAACATTGAAAAAAAACATGAAAGTGATAACAAAGTCAAATATATATATATATCATTTTACGTTTTTGGAGCATTATTTTTCTTTGTTTTGGACAGGGTCAGGAAGGACATCCTTTGTTAAGTACGTATAGCAGTCTGTGTCTCGCTGGGGAGATTTACCCCTCTGTTTGTCCTGGTGACCATTGTCCCTAAGACAGAAAGTGAAGGGAAATACAAAACTTTTGAGCTGTCATCAGAGCAGGAGGTAAGGGGTAATCCTCTAATGGGAACACCTGTTCTATGACAGCTCTAAGATATGAATTCTGCTCACTTTAGAGAGATTTCACTTTATTTCCTGTTGCATCTTCAGGACAGGAAGTGAACAGAAATCTTTCCACAGGGACCAAGACAGCAAACAATAATGGGGCTTTAAGTCTTCCCTACTCTATCTAACATTAAAGGAGAATTATGAGGCACGGTGTTGGGGAAAGGTTTGCCTGGTCACCGCAACCATTGCTATTGTGAAGTTTGTATTGCAAAAGCACTGCATGTGCTCAGAAAGCTTCTCAGCGGCTGCTCAGACCAGTATTACAGGTTTTTCCGAAACCTAACGGTAATCTTGGAACCAGACTCATCTTCTGATTACCGCACATAACATCTCCTACCTGGAAATGACTTGCACTTGTTTCCTCGACAGTAAATTCTTTTGGTTGCTCACGAGTGAAATTTAAAACCTTTCTCTAGCCCATTTCTTTTTTGGGGGGGTTTTGGATAACGTGGGTAACTTAAGAGTTATATTTTTGGTCAGGTTTTTATTTCTGCCTGTTACCCTATTTGGGAAGCTTAACTTCACTTCCTCTCCCTTATGGAACCCATAGAAGAAATGAGGGGTGCAGGTGTCACCAGGGGAGGAAGGTACAGAAAAAAATAATAACATTGTCAACGTTCTAACTCTTCCCCACTCTACTAAAAATACATTTGTTCTATGTATGTGTCCACATTGGAGAGATTTCCTATTGCTTACTATTCTGACAGGAAGAGGGAAATGCCCCTTACAATGGAGACCGGGGGAGAATGCCCCCCCCCCCCTGCAGTATTGTTTAGAATGTCACCCTTCCAGCTAAACAGCTAAAAAGAGTATTGGTGCCATGTTCTGCCAGGTGCCAATGAATTATCCAGGCACCATCAGAGAGGTCAATCAGACACAGCTCAAGAAACCCCTACCAACCTCTGGAGGAACCTGATGGAAAATGGCTGAACTCAGGGCCGTAACTACAGATCACAGGGCCCCATTGCAAATATGTAATAGGGCCCCCCTGATGACCTCTCTGTGAGTTGTGAGTAACGATGCCAAGATCTCAAAGTCTCTACACTGTAGACTTTACAGGGGATTAGAGTTGCCATCAACTGCAACCACTCCAACCCTTAATGTCACATTTCTGTATTATCTTCACATGTTCTATGTTTAATTTGCCTAATGGGGCCCCCTTCCACCCCAGGCCCCATAGCAGCTGCTTGGGCTGCTATGGCTAAAGTTACGCACTGGCTGAGCTAATGATTAGGCAACAACATTTTCATGACTTATAAAAGTATTGAAAACTTATACATATTTTGGCAAAATTGTCTTGGAAAATGTATTTGTACGCAATCTGTAAACAAAAAGAAGTAACAAAAATATGGGTTTTTTTTAGTCTCACAAGTGTCAGTTTTAAAACAGCTACTGTCACTGCTAATTATTAGTGCAAATGTTATGTGCTTTGTCCTGTGTATGACATTAAATGTATATTCCTGATACCAATCACTGCAAAGTTATTTAGATATGAATTTAAGTATTTTCCCTATAAACCGCACTGTTATCTTAAGGCCTCATTCACAGGAGAAAAAGCCGGCACGTACAGCTCAGTGCTGCATGCACGGCCGTATCGGGCAGCTCCTGGGAAGGACAGGTGCTGTGTGTGATTAGTACGCAGCCCCTGTCCTTCTCTATGGGAGTACGCGGTCGTACGCCACCCTACGCTCACCCGCCCTGCACATCCGTGCAGGTGCGGGTTTCCGTACTCGTACGCTGACAGGATGGATCCTGTCTGCATCCAAGCCAGGACACCCGCACCCATATGGACCTGCACTTGGGGTGAGTGTAGGGCGGCGTACAGCCGCGTAGGCCCATAGAGAAGGACAGGGGCTGCGTACTAATCACACGCAGCACCTGTCCTTCCCGGGAGCTGCCCGATACGGCCGTGCACGCAGCACGGAGCTGTACGTGCGGGCTGATTCCAGTGTGAATGAGGCCTAAAAGTGGAATGGAATTTTACTATAAAGAAACACATAAAAAAAAAATGTTTATGCATCACTGGTAAACAAAAAATCAGCTAAAATAATAGCTTACGGGAGAAGGAGAGGAAGGCATTAATTAGCACTGATATGGGTGAAATAAGGGTTAAAAAGGAGATAAATAGGAACAATTGTTATTTTAAAAAAATCACTTGCTTTAACTTTCAGTAGGCCAAATTCTCACACTATCACATCAGCATAAGATTGCTTTCCTTAAGTGAAAGTGAAAACAAGAATTGAAATTACACAGATAAAATAAAGAGCCTTATCTTTTTCAAATTGAGCCTTTTATGTGTAGAACAAACTAATACTCCTATGATCTGCACATATAAAGAATTAATCTAAATAAATTCTTAATTTACATAATTAATGTTACTGTTATGTATCTATGATGTCTGCATACACTCATTGCTGAGCAATAAACAAGGTGTCATTAGAAGTAACATAAACAGCACTGTTATCTTAAAAGTGGAATGGAATTTTATTTTAATGGTCTGCTACATGTAAGCAGACAGATTCTACTGATAAAAAGGTCAACCTCTTGGAGTTGTTAAGCAAAATATCTCTAATATATACAGTATATGTATATAATTTATATATATATTTCCTTTTTTATATATAATTTACTATAATAAACCCTGTATA
>NW_017306299.1:1903735-1913515 GCF_000935625.1 Nanorana parkeri
TTCCCACTTTACTTTGTACTTAAATTTTTTTTTTTTTTAAATACATTACTTTTAAACCTGCTACTTAAAGAGACCCTGTCACCAACCAACAGGTAAAGCACAGAAAAAAATCTAATATCTTGCTTACTTGCATTATTTTTTCGTTTGATCATTTTTTAAAAATTATTATTAACCTGCAATGTAGGTTAGAAAGAAAATTTGACTTCTCCAAAAATAGTCAACTATCTAGCACAGCCCCCTCCCTCCTTGCATGTGTAATTACTGTCTGTGCTGGCCCAGCTTTTCTGCTGCCCCTCACCTTCCTATATATCCTCTTATGTAGCAGCTGTGAGGGGAAGTGGGGGAGCGAAAGGGGAGCACTGGTAGGCAACCTCGGCACTCCAGCTGCTGTGGAACTAAAAATCCCATGAGGCATCGCAAGACTCTGACAGCCACAGGCATAACTCCTAGAGGCAGATGCATGATGGGATTTTGTAGTTTCAGAACAGCTGGAGTGCCAAGGTTGCTTAGCCCTGCTATAGAGGGTCGCTTGACAGGCAGCTCTGAGTCTGCAGGGGCTGTTGACGCCACATCCAAGATAGCGGCACTCAGCAGCACTTTTAGGGCTTATGTAAGCATACACAAGTGAGACTATTACAGGTAAATAAAATTAAATGCCTCATAATCCTATGGGAAGATTTCTGTGAAATGATTTATCTGGTGACAGAGCAACAGGACTGTTTCTTTAAAGGGATAACAGAGCAATCATGACTTATGACCATTGATAAGATTATTCACCTCTAGCTGATGCAATTTCCAGGTACAGTATATCTAAAAAAAGACTCATTGAAAAGACATTCCCTTTAAGAGTCTGTGGGTTGGCCTATTTCTGAATGATTATCCGTGGCGCCTTGAAAATGACACAATCGGGGCAATAAAATGTAATGTTTTTGGTACAAAGTTCTAGAACCACTCAGCTACTTCCAGCTGTTAATTAGTTTTCCCAAAGTCACATGCTGGCTCTGATAGCAAAACTGCCGATATAAATTCCATTGTTTGATATGAACAGCACAAGCTTTTTTTTTTGTGATTGAGCAACGTTAGGCACTGGCTGAGCTAATGATTAGGCAACAACATTTTCATGACTTATAAAAGTATTGAAAACTTATACATATTTTGGCAAAATTGTCTTGGAAAATGTATTTGTACGCAATCTGTAAACAAAAAGAAGTAACAAAAATATGGGTTTTTTTTAGTCTCACAAGTGTCAGTTTTAAAACAGCTACTGTCACTGCTAATTATTAGTGCAAATGTTATGTGCTTTGTCCTGTGTATGACATTAAATGTATATTCCTGATACCAATCACTGCAAAGTTATTTAGATATGAATTTAAGTATTTTCCCTATAAACCGCACTGTTATCTTAAGGCCTCATTCACAGGAGAAAAAGCCGGCACGTACAGCTCAGTGCTGCATGCACGGCCGTATCGGGCAGCTCCTGGGAAGGACAGGTGCTGTGTGTGATTAGTACGCAGCCCCTGTCCTTCTCTATGGTACGCAGCCCCTGTCCATTCACACTAACGCTCAACAGGAGGAATCCCACCACTGTTTTCAATTGCCCCTGCTCACACCTGAGCATTCTGTTGGTTGTAGCAAAACGCCTGTAGAGGAAAAAAGTACACGAGCTTCTTTTGAAGCAGAGTCAAGCGTTTTCGCACCAATAAACTTCAAAGGTAATGCCTAGAAAACACACGTAATGCACGTTTTTAAAAGGTTTTTTGTTTTTTGTTGCCTAGTAACTAACCTTGGATTGGCTAAAAAATAAAATATTTAAGGCGGAAATGCTTGCGAAAACCCCCCAAAAAACATGCTAAGGCTGGCCATATACCTGTCAATTTCTTTTGTTCAACCTGTGGGCTGAACAGAAAAAATTGACGCGATTCCTCCATCAACACAAACAGCATGTCAATCGAGGAATCACAACTGTTTACATTGCATTCTGACAGGTGCCTGGCTTACATAATACCAGATCAGAGCGGGCAGCTCATTGGCTGCCGCCTCTGATCGTACGAAGATTTTCCAGCCATTTCCTTTGATCAGCTGATCAAGGAATGCCGGCTGAAAGGGAGCCAACGGCCCCACACACTGGCCGAATTTTGGTTGGTACATTAAGAAATGGCCGAAATTCAGTCAGTGTATGGGTACCTTAATAAAAACACCCAAAGACACTCAGCTGAAGTGTAAATGGGGCCTTCGGGGTTAACTAGTCAGTGATGACTAGTTCCTTTTGTTATCATACACATAGATTGTAACACGGGTTGGAAAGTTGGAATGTTCTTCCTTTTTTTCGCGGGAAAGCCTTTCACTGTGATTCTGCTACAACCTTGATAAGCAACTCCCTTATACAAAACATATACAAAGTATATGAACCGTGACACCTTTTGGTGTTTTAAAGGGAACCTGTCAATATACATATACACAGGCTTCTATTTCTCCAGTTGCCTGGTGGTTATAATGATCCAAATGGCTTATTAAATGCTTGTTCTGAACCTGAACAGTCACACAGATCAGGAATCCTGAGCTGACTTTTTAACATATATACATATATACATTTAACCCACAAACACAGCGCTCTCCTTTCGCAGCGCTCGGCCGGCTGTCACTTTCTCTTCTCCCCGCTGGGACACAGAGCAGCGCCCAGCGGGGAGAAAAGAAAGCAGGGATGTGCCGCTGTTTCGGCAGAAAGATTGCACTTTCGGCATTTGGCCAAAAGTGCCATTTCCGGCCAATATGTTTTGGCGGGCGATATATCGGTGCATCCCTAATATTTACAGCAATGCAGAATGACACATGATATAGAGGACTACACATCCCAGCAATACTTTATATAACAATAGCATTTCTGTATAAAGTACTTCTGAGATTTGTAGTCCTCAGCAGGCGATTGCTTGTAAGTCATACAGCAATCGCCTGCTGATAAAAGCGGTACCAAGAGCGCGGCTGCCGAAGCAGCCGTGTTCTTGTTTTAACCACTTCTGCAGGCCACTGTCTATAGACGTACTGCGACCCAGAAGTGGTTAAAGTGACATTAAAGTCAGTTTTTTTTATCCCTCCTCCCAATGTTAATGTCAGCACTCACCTTAACGGGAGTGTCGGATGAACGGATGATCCGACACTCCCGGCGGAGAGACCAGGGGCCCGCCGGGCGCTGGATACTGATCCGCCGGCCGGCATCTTGCTTGGGCCCCCCCAGAGCCTGAGTCCCCGGGCGCCCGCATCGCCTGCACCGGCGGTAGTTCCACCACTGCACATAAGTCCCTGTCCTCAAGGAGCTTACAGTCTAAGGTCTCACATGCATACATACAGGGCCAACTAACTTTCCAGCATGTCTTTGCAGTGTGGGAGGAAACCGGGGAACCCGGAGGAGGAAACCAACACAAGCACAGGGAGAACATGCAAACTCCTTGTATATAGTGTCTTTGGCTGGGATTTGAACCGGGGAATAATCCCCAGTGTTGCAAGGCAGAAGTGCTAACCAGTTGACCCGCTTCACTTATGTTCGGGGTCAGTGACGCAATAACTGTTGAAGCCAGAATTAGCCAGACCACTAGCATTTTCAGATGAGGGTCAGCAGGGGCGGCCCCTATATTGCTCCTTGTACAGGCTTCCTATTAAATAAAATAGGTCACTTTGACCATTAAGGGAAAAGTAACAGGTTCTCTTCATAGGGTCTTTCCAATGCTAAAATATGATATTGATAATTTTGACTGAGAGGTCATTTTTGCATGCCAAGGGTGCCTATAATTTTTGTAAAAGAGAATCTGCCATGTTCTCCCTGTTCTTATATGGCTTTCCTCCCACAGTCCAAAGACATGCTGGTAGGTTAATTGGCTCCTATCTAAATTGGCCCATGTATGTATGTATGTGAGATAGGGACCTTAGATTGTAAGCTCCTTGAGGGCAGGGACTGATGTGAATATAAACACCAAGAATACATAAATAAAATAAATATTTTCAGGCAACTTTATTGATTCTTTAAATAGGGCCCCCACACCCCAACATCCCATTACTGTTCCTGTACTGAGAGGACATAATTTGGGCAACAGTTTTATTGAGTAAAAAGCAGTAGTTATCATGTCTGCCTTGCAGCACTGGGGGTCCCCAATTCAAATCCCAGCCAGGACACTATTTGCATGGAGTATGCGTGGGCACTCCTTGTGTTTGTGTGGGTTTTCTCCCACACTCCAAAGACCTGCAGGATGGTTAATTGCAGGGGCTGACTGGCAACTTTTAGCCCAGGGGGCAAGTACAACCCAGAGGCCCATGGTGCAGTGACTTGGCCCCCCTCCCGCTTTGCCTCTTCTCCCTGCCCCTGCCTGCCACTTTTGCCATCTATGTTACGGTAGTGTGAATGGTCGGGTGATGTGAGGACTCCTAGTCAGTTCATGAAAGGGGTGACTGGCTGTGGGATGGGCTGCTGGGCTCCCTGCATGGTTCTGGCGTTACTCCGCTCCATGTCCGGTACTTAGGCACTCTCACCCACTGTAGGCCGCCGGATTTCTGGGCTGTGAGCTGTGGGAGGAGATTGTTTCCTGTCTTTACTGGCCCTAGTATATGTGAGATAGAGACCTTAGATTGTAAGCTCCTCGTGGGCGGGAACTGATGTGAATGTAAAGTGCTGTGTAAATTGTTGGCACTATATTAATACCTGTAATAACTATTGAAAAAAAATTGCATTTAGATACACTTCACTAGGGAAAGTTTCTTCTCTTCTTGCATGTTAAAACTTTGTCACCAGAACAGGAAGTGTGGGGAAATCTGTCAAACAGAGCCCCAGAGAGCAGTAAAACCTGACAGGAGTTCTAACTCTCCCCCACTCAATCTAAAATGTAAAACAAAATTCCCGGAATTTGAAAAACTTACCCTTGCAGTGGAGCTACCCCCACACTGCAAGTGTTAGGTGCTTCTTGTGTCTAGGGGGCTCAAATTAAGCAGATATACTCAACTGATCCTCGGTCCTGCTGTGATTGGTGCTCACCTCTCTCCCCCTCCGCTCTTGGCTGAAAAATGTCCCTCTGTGCCCTCACATCTAATGCAAGTCAATGGACCTGCACTAGATGTGATGACGCCAGTGGTCCTTAGACCACCGGAGCCCAGGGGAGAGTAGGTTGCACGGATCAGTCTAGCAGCCAGGTGGGTCTGGGGGTCGGGTGAGTATATCTGCTTTATTTGATCCCCCCTAGACAGAACAAGCACTTAACCCTTGCAGTGTGGGGCTAGCCCCACTGCAAGAATTAGGTGTTTTTTATTATTACATTCACAAGGTTCTTCTTTAAAAACAAAAGTATTGGCTATAGACACAGTTTAAAACAAACTCAGACATCTTAGTGAAGTGGCCCTGTGATGATTCATTGACAGTGGGGACACCACAGAAAAAAACAATGCAAGTCCCAGCAACTGCTAATGTATCCCTTGTAACTGTCGTTCAGCAAGAATGCTAATTGCACGCCGATAACCATAAGAGGGCCCGCCTAGGAATCCCTGCATGACCCAACAGACATAAACAATGTAAACCACACAAGATAATTACGTTCAGGAAAAGGTTAACAAGGTATAATAGCTGCTGGTTAAACATACACAAAAGTTTATCTTGCGGCGTCGGCTGTTGTAAATACCTCTATAAAACAACTCGTGAAACTGCATTCAAGGCGATTACCGCTTCATTATAACGATATGAAAAAAGACGCTTTATATTGAAATGGAACTCTCTGAAATGAAGAGTTTTCCGTTTAGTGTAATATTTTTTGCTCCTTCATATTGAACTGGCTGAAACCCTAAATCTCGACCACATTTCACGACGAAAGCGGAACAAGTTTTCGCACATTGATTTCTCCCGCTGCAAACTAAGTGCATTGATTTTAATGTACTATGTAATGCAACTCAACCAGCAGAAAGGGGTTTTTGTCAGGCTTCATCTGCCACCTCTGTTAGTTCTAATCTATTTTTATGTGATTAGCAATAATTTGTCCATTGCAAGTGTGGAGACAAAAAAAAAAAAAGTCAATAATCTTCTTTTTGAATGAATTAAATGTTTAACAGGATGCATTGTCTTAAAGTCCAGCCAAATCCTTCATTTATTTTTTTACATTTTGGATAAAGTAGAAATGAATTAGAACTTCTAGAGGAAGGAGCCAGACACGTTATGATAGATACAGAATTTGTAACATTGAAAGTAGAATTAAACTCTTTTTGTACACTTTTCCCCATATAAAAGTTCAGCATACATACATGCACGCATGATATCTATTCTTGTTATCTAAAACTTCCCTTGCAGAGTTTTCTTCTAATTTTGCGCTAGCTGATGTAAAGCTGCACATGCTCAGTTTGCCCATTTTTTCCAGCATGCCCACCATGCCAGGATCTTCACAGAGACTTGCCGGCATGACGTCAGGCTCAAGGCACATCGGTCATTGTGGTGTGTTTGTAGACTACTGTATTCATTATCAATGGGCTGCCATGATGCAATGCATGTTAACGTATGCCATAATGCACATTAACTTGTATGCATTAACCCACTGTAAGGGACCGCTTTAGTGTGAATGGGCCCTTAGGGTAAGGGTTATAACTACATATTACTTAACATGTATGCAGTTAATATGCAAACATGCAGTATATCTGAAGATAGGTCCATTTTAAAGCATACGTCAAGGCAAAGTACATATTAGTACATCTCTGGAGTACCTGAATATTTACCCGTGTTCTATCCCTTTAAACACACGGAAATTCTTGAAAAATAACTGCTGATGTGCCAGAAATATAGTGTGCTCCAACTTTGATCTTTCACACGACAATACAGCTATAAATTCCTAAGCATCAGGTGTCAGCCCTACCTACTTAATTTCTGAGAGATTGCAAAGAAGACAGACCTCTCTCTCAGATCTCCCCTTCCCCCACCTCACCTTCATAACCCCTCCTCATCTCTATAACCCATCCTCATCCCCTCCTTTCCCCTCCTCATCAGTGTCTTCCCCCTCCTTATCTCCATAACCCCTTCTTCATAACACATCCTCATTTTCTCCCCTTCCTCATTTCCATAACCCCTCATCATCTCCATAACCCCCCATCATCACTTTTGTCCCCTTGCTCAACTCCTCCTCCTCATTTTCATAACCCCTCCTCATTTCCTCTCCCTCCTTATCTCCATAACCAATCCTGATCTCCATAACTCCTCCTTCTCTCCATAATCCCTCCCTATCTAATCCTGCCCCTTCCTCATCTCTATAACCCCTCCCCATCTCCATAACCCCTCCTCATCACTTCTCTCCCCTTACTCACTCCCCCTCCCCTCCCCCCTTATCTCCATAACCAATCCTGATCTCCATAACCCCTCCTCATCACTTCTCTCCCCTTACTCACTCCCCCTCCCCTCCCCCCTTATCTCCATAACCAATCCTGATCTCCATAACCCCTCCTCATCACTTCTCTCCCCTTACTCACTCCCCCTCCCCTCCCCCCTTATCTCCATAACCAATCCTGATCTCCATAACCCCTCCTCATCACTTCTCTCCCCTTACTCACTCCCCCTCCCCTCCCCCCTTATCTCCATAACCAATCCTGATCTCCATAACCCGTCCTCCTCTTCATAATCCCTCCCTATCTACTCCCACCCCCTCCTCATCTCCATAACCCCCCTCATCACTTCACTCCAATTCCTCATCTCCATAACCCATCCTAAACACTATACCCAACCTCCTCTCCATAACCCTTCCCTATCTCCTTCTTCCACCTCCTCATTTGCACAACCCCTCCTTGAGCACCAGGAAGTTATCAGCTAACCAGGTTTCTGGCAGATAGGCATTTAATGTACACGTATAACAAAATGCTTTGAATGATATATTTAACACACCAAAAGGGAGCAAATAAGAGACATGTATAGTTAGGATTTACATACACTTTAACTAAAAATCATTATACTTTCTCTTTAAAGGAGAACTATGGGGTTAGGGCTTTTCCACATAGTTCTCCTTAGGGTAACGGGAGGACACAAACTAGCGTCCTCCCATCACCCTAAGCTCAGTATACCGCGAGCTGTATACTGAGACGCCGCAGTATACTGCGAGCTACAGCTTGCGGTATGCTGAGACGCCGCAGCTGAAGCGGATCCGGACAATTATGTGTTCGCTCACTTCCCGATCTACTGAGCCGACCTGTGACAGTCTCATTGTCACAGGTCGGCTAGATCTATGAGGTGAGTGAAAAGCACCCACCTCATAGTTCTCCTTTAAAGCTTTAGTTGAAGATAATTGAAATGCCCCCATTTGACCCGGCGTCTGAATTCCATTCTAATTATCTTTATTTGCTTTGACTGTTACACTTGCATGAAATAAGTCAGCATGTGAAAAATAGATGCAGAGATGGAGTTCATAAATGGAATCTTGACGGCAGCAGAACAGCCGGTAAATGCGTCTCCCGCTGTTTACACGGGAAATCAAAATGCTTGCATGCGCGGAACAACTTATAATTGCATATCTCCTGATATACTTCACAGGATGATCTGTAAGTTCATAACTTCATGGAAAATATTCTGCTTTGAAGTCAAGTACACAACTAGAGCCAAGTAAAATGATACCTTCTGCCACTTGTATGTGTATCTGTATGAAATCTTATTTCCCTACCACGGTAGCTTAGTAGATACACTATATGGTCAAAGATTTGACACCTGACCATCACACATTGGTGGACATCCCATCCCAAGACTACAGGGTTGACCCTTCTTTGTCGCTATAACAGTCCTGACTCTTCTGTGTACCCGCTTTCCACAACATTTTGTAGGGTATCTGTGGGAGTCTGTGCCCATTTAGCCAAAAGAACATTTGTGAGGTCAGGGACTGATGTTGGAAGAGAAGACCTGGCTCACAATCACCTTTCCAATTCATTCCAATTTGTGTTGAAATGGTCAGTTTTAATCTCCATCAAAAACCCATTTGGCAATGCAGGAGCACAATTACAGGGACTGTCTGGACGAGGACCTTAATGGCATGATCACCAGGAATTAATATTTATTTTAATATTATCGACCTAATTAGAAACATTTTACATTATCAAAGAAAAACATGGTGCACTCTCAAGTATGAATCCCCACACTCATAGAAAGAAGCATAATACAATGCTGCCTCCACCCGAGAATAACCTATCTATAAGACTGTACAGGGGCATCCCTAGCCTTTTTAGTGTGGGCTGGATGGAGAACAATCCGCTGGGGACTTTGCTGGTGGAGAGTGACCCCGCTAAGAGCCGAGGTGGGTAGATGTGTAAGAGCTCTGCATTTCCCTGCGCAGCTCTTAGCAACATGGGACCCTCTAGCCGGCATGTCGCCGAGCTCCTGACAACCAGTCCGCTCAGCGGTATGCTGGTAAAAGCAACCCAGGTTGCCAAGAGCTGGGCGTAGAGATGTGTATGTATGGCCCTTACACATCTCCCCGCCTGGGATGGTCTAGCCGGAAAGAGGGTAGCAGGCCATGCCGCTCTGCCTGCCGCCCCACCACGTGACGCAAAGAGATGCCGTTTAAGGCAACAGCATCAGTCTGTCTCATTATAGTGACAACCCTGAGGCCGTTAATCAAAAGTATGATGTTGTGTTAGGTCTAACAGAAGACCCAACCTGCCTCCCAGGGTATAAACAACAGGTAATTACTCAACCAGAGGCAGACACTGTACTTAGTGCCGGTGCTGCCACTAGGCAAACTAGGCAGCCGCCTAGGGCGCACTGCTGCCTAGGGTGCAGTCTCGAGCACTCACCCC
>NW_017306299.1:1913704-1940075 GCF_000935625.1 Nanorana parkeri
CCCCCCTTTAGTGGGGGGGGTGTTCAATAGCCAGTCTGCTATTGGCTATTTAAATTAAAATGCTGCTTACATTCACCTGTCGCCTGTGGAAGCTATCCAGCAGGAGAATGGGGCTGCGCAGGGGGTTATTTGGGGAGTCCATGCTGTTGTCAAACCCTCAACCATGGATAGGAGCGGTGCCTTCTAGTGAGGAACGCTCTGACGAGCCTTGAGCGAGAGCAAAGAAAAGAGAATACAAGTACAACCAGTGGTTATTTCAATGAAAGCTATGTTGGAAATGCAACAGCATATTAAAATGTACTGATAAGTCTTTTGAGCTGTAGATGGCGCTGTAGTGCAATGTTAAAATTGTGTGTATCTTCCTGCACTCCTTACCGGATATCCTAGGAGATGATGTCTGTAATAGGGTGCTTGTAGTGACCACGGAGGCACCGTGTAGTCAAGTAGTAATTCCAAAAGATGTCACCAGCACTCCAAAAGTAGATTCAATATATTTTAATGACAACGGTCATTCAAAATCACAAGTACTTTCGGGGCCACGTTGGGTCCCCGTCATCAGGATCAGACCCTGATGACGGTGACCCAACGTGGCCCCGAAAGTACTTGTGATTTTGAATGACCGTTGTCATTAAAATATATTGAATCTACTGTTGGAGTGCTGGTGACATGTTTTGGAATTACTAGTAGTGCAATGTTACTCTCTATGTGCATGCTTATATATGATACACAGCAAGTTCTTTTTTTATATATGTTTTCCTGCACAATGACATATTCATACATGAAATGGTCTTCTAAGCAAGTACAACTTAATTCAGCATTCCTCAAGATCTCAGTGCTTCAGCTAAACACATAACCAACAAGCTTCAGATTTAAAAAGTCTGAATATGACTTCCAAAATTACATTAAAGGGCATGTACACCCTAACAACAAACTCTTCTTATGTGGTCCCTTTTGATCTGTTAAATGTACCATTGAAAGCGTTTTGTAGTATGTGTTTGATAAATGCCAAGAATACCCGTTAATCCTGTTCTCTACCTGTGCTCCATTCTCGTCAGCTATATTGTACTCTGAGGACTACAGAACCATGCTCCTCTATGTTATAAACAATAGCAGAGGGACAAAGTCTTGCTGTCGTTTCCTATTTCTGTTGTCCTGATACAGTAGAGTGAGTGAGCGTTGTTAGCCTAGGACAGAAAGCGTGTTATCGGTAGGATCACCAGGCAAAAAGAAAAGAAGTCTGAGAAAAAGGAAAACAAATGCAGCCACCACATCATTGCAGCACTGGAAAGCTGCAATATACTCTATGACATTTCTATTTTTTGGTTGAAATATGTTTTAATAATTGTCTGCCCATCTACAGAAGATTTGGGCAGTATATAAATTAGCATTTGAAGGAGTTATAAAATCCCAGCATATAGCCTCTCCTGTTATAACATCAGCATTGTAATAGGAATACATAGCAGAGTTGTGTCTGATAACGCAATCAAAGCTTACCTAAACAAAATCCCTTATATGTAGGGAGTGTTGCCGTCTGTCTGCCCATCACTTCCAACATCTCCCTGGATTCCCGGCGTGCTTTGCGTCTCTTTCCCTGCTGCATGGTGTGATGTAATTACCATTTCTCAAGTCTACCTATCCCATCATGCATTGCTTCCAGCAAGCAGTGATAATGTTACATTGTTCAGAGGTTGAGTTGTAGTTCAGAAGGAAGACTCTGTGAGAGTGGTGACACCAGGAAACGAAATATATAGACACCGGCACTCCAATAGCAAGTCAAATACGTCTGTTTATTGACATATGAGCAGCATAACGAGATACACTCAATGCAACGTTTCGGGGGCTCGCAGGATCACCTTCAACAGGCAGAACAAGTGATGAAGGGAATCCTGTCAGACCCCGAACAGTCGCATTAAGTGTATCATGTTATGCTGCTCATACGGCAATAAACAGACGTATCTGACTTGCAATTGCAGTGTCGGTGTCTATATATTGTGTTTGATATTGACCACGATTGCCAACCGTCGAGAGCTGCAGTACCCACCCTCATTATCTTTGGAACAGCAGTTTCGAGTGTGATGGGTTCATGGACTTTGGTGACACCAGGAAGTGCATATTCACATTGCTGAGTGAAATTGTGTCAGTGCATTGAGGAAGTCCATCCTATTGGCACCTTTAAAGGAGAACTATGAGGTGAGTGATTTTCACTCATCCTCATAGTTCTAGCCGACCTGTGACAATGAAACTGTCACAGGTCGGCTCAGTAGATCGGGAAGTGAGCGAACACATACCGGCGCTCGCTCACTTCTCGATCCTGTCACTGCAGAGAGCCATGACAGAGGAGGGACTGGATTTCCCCCACTCCCCTCTCCGATCCTCCAGCGCTGACTGGCGGAACGGACGGGGAGGGGGCGGGTACAGCTCGCTCTGTCTCTAGATAGGCAGAGCCAGCTGTCACTCACGCAGCTGGGTGGATCCAGACATAATTGCCGGGATCCGTTTTAGCTGCGGCGTCTCAGTATACCGCGAGCTGTAGCTCGCGGTATACTGAGCTTTGGGTGACGGGAGGACGCTAGTTTGTGTCCTCCCGTTACCCTTAGGAGAACTATGGGGAAAAGCCCTAACCCCATAGTTCTCCTTTAGTAAGTAAGTTTACACACTTCTAGATGGATCTGGTTATTAGGAGTGAGATAAAACTTATGGAAATTCAATATAGAAATGTATTTTTAGCTTTTGACCATAGATGCCATTTAATGATACAAAAAAGAATAAAAGTTAAAAAGTTGACAAAAACCTTTAGCTGGATTTATTGTGCCCTATATAGTAACCCGATTTTACTGCGCTCTGATTGGAACATTACAGGCTACTGTTTTGCACATCATTGTTGCTCTTTTTCTCATGAACTAGGGTTGAACATGTAGCGTCTCTGTCTTTGGGCTGCTTTGTCTATTTTTAGAGGCAGGATGTATTCAAATCTGAAAGAAGATGTTTAAACAAATTTATTCAAAAGATGGCTCAGCTTCTTGTGCAAAACAATCCCGCTCGCAAGTCAAATCATTTTGAAAATATTCTTCTTCTCCAGGTAAAGTTCATCATTATCTCTGCACTGTATTAAGTTGTAGAAATATTTCTCTCTCCAGATAACGAGGTGCTACAATGCCGATCCCGGGGGTCTACCAGAAGGTGGCAGAGGGGCAGCAGTCTCAGAGGAAGATCGGAACCGTAGAAAACCCCAAAAAGTTCAAAGGACAAGACTTCAATAGCCTGCGGGAGATGTGTCTGAACCGGAGGCAGCTGTTCGAGGACGATGTGTTCCCCGCCAGCCTCTATTCCATTGGACAAGATCAGCTGTCCCAGGACAAACTACTCAGCATTAAATGGAAACGACCAAGCGTAAGTAACCTACCGTATGGGATTTGGGGGGATTCATCATGGAAGGCGCCGAGCAATAGAAGGGCAAAATAAAATAAGACATACAAAATACCCACCTGATAATCAGTTCTCAAAAAAGGTCCAATGGCATCCAAAGAGAATATCCCAAAGAACCCCCTCCGTTCCACCCAAGCCAGACCTTGCACATGTGTTTACATATTACATTACATTGCATTAATATATATATATATTTTAGTGTGCGGACACCCGGACCCGCACAGATCTGCAATCTGCAGGTTTGAGTGTGCGTATGACAGCATGTCATTGCGTGCAGCCGCTACTAGACATGTAAGCTGCGGGAAAAAACAGTTTGGTTCAAATATTTTGTTATTTCAGGAGATCCGAAATTCAATTCGGTTCGGGTTTTGGATGCGGGCAAAATCCGAATTTCCGTTAGTTTCGGATGAGTTTACGAAATTTTTTTGCGAATACCACAGAAAACCATATACAGATATTAATACTAAAACTGAATCTCCCAGACCTGAATGGCATTCTGCATATGAATCTCCAAATTGCATTCGGGAGCTCCCAAATGCCATTCGGGTCTGGGAGCCATATACATACAGTATATTACTGCTGAGGCTCCTAGACCCGAATGGCTTTTGGGAGCTTGGGAGTTAGGACCCCACTATATAGAGGTGCCTTGGCGAGGCATTGCGCCTTTCACGTTTTCTGCAGAAGACGTGTATCTAAACCTCTGCTTTTAACCTTAGCGGTGAGACAAGTTTTTTTGCATGCTGGCTGGTGAGTGTGCTGGGAAACTTTTTGTTTTTACGGGTTTGCACGCCGTATGGACGTGTACGCCTGTCTGAATGAGTCCCAAGACAGCCAGCACCTGTGACTATCTGAATACCTTAACAGTGACTGCATTTATTTGGCTCTCTTGACACCACCCAACAAGACAAAAGTCAACTTTAAAAATCAAAGGGGCCGAACAGCAACTGCATCCAATCAGATGTCATCAGTGTTTGTTATTCAGACAACCACAGGTATCACGTCTGTCTGAATACAATAGCCAGCAGTGCAGGTTCTTCCATTCACACTAGGATGGGGAGTCAAGTGATGAACAAAAGAATTGTACACATCATGTATGGCTAGCCTTAGATTGAGGAAGAAGAGAGTCCCCCAGCAGATCAGGGGAGGGATCTCATCTAATATCACACTGATAATGGTGTTCTATGGATACCTTTGTACAGTATAATAATGATACATTTCAGGGGCGTAACTAGAAATCTCAGGGCCCCATAGCAAAATTTTGTATGGGGCCGTGTGATTTCGATTTACCCCCTTTGCAGAGCCCACTTGAGATCCCACACAGCCCACCTGAGGGTGACCCTGCAGAGCCCACCATACACTCTCTATGGTGGGCTCTGTAGGGTCTCAGATGGGCTGGTCACACTCCTTACCTGTTCGCCTCCTCTTCCTCTACGATCGCTGATGGGCCCCCACCTCCTCCTCCGTCGCCGGGCCCGCCTCCTTCTCATCACCGGGCCCCACCTCCTCCTATGCTGCCGACCCCGGGCCCCGCCTCCTCCTCCATTGCTGGGCCCAGCCTCCTCCACCGCCGCTGCTGGCTCTCACTGACTCAGCAGCGGCTGTGGAGAGGAGGAACATACTGCTGCACAGATCACTGTTAGTGATCTGAACAGCGGCGTGTTCCTCTTCACAGCCAGCAGTATGAGATGCCATAGCGACTTAGGCGGCCCACACGGCATCAGGGATGTCCTGGCCATGCTCCCCTGTGTCCCAAACCCCAAAGCGGCTGCCTGGGTCGCCATGGTGATTGTTACGCCACTAATACATTTATTACATTTTGCTCTCCATAATGGATACATTCTCCAAGGCTCTCCAGATGACAAGGAATGAGTGTTCACGTGTCTTTGGGTGTACTTGAGCATGTAACAAAATACATTTACACTGTTGAGACCGTGTATATGGTATGAGATTATCTTGTATGATTAGCTAATATTGAACTGTAGGAGCTCCGATGCGGCACAATGGGACACCACAAACAAATATGTACAAATAAGGTGTGCACCAGCGAAGGTTTGGTGCTGTTCATTAATAACATATTGTGACAAGGCGATTCTAAAAAAATAATAACTGCCTGGAACTGATCCTGATACCAACTGCTGGAGGTCATTCTGCAATACAGATATTCCAAATGTTGGCACTGGATGACTTGAGTGGTGCTAACGTTTCCATTAGGCCTCATTCACACTGCTAAGAGCCGATTTGTGCGGCATGCACGGCCATATCGGGCCGCTCCCGGGAAGGAAAGGTGCTGCGTGTGATTGTACACAGCAGCCTGTTCTTCTCTATGGAAGTACGCTGCCGTACGCTCACCCGAGTGGCACATCCATGTGGGTGGGATGGATCCTGTCTGCGTCTGAGCACAGACGGCTGCGTACTCCCATAGAGAAGAACAGGCTGCTGTGTGGAATGGGGAGAATGGGGAGTGCCAGACTGGTACACAGTGCTATTGCTGGTATACAGCCCTGTATGGCTCTATATAGGACAATGTAGGTCTATACCCAATCACCAAAATCTCATATAAGCTTTAACAGGTTATTATAATCTCAAAAGTTATTTGTAGTCATTTCATTTAAATAATAGCTGGTGGTCCTGCCATGAAGGTCCTTGTCTTGGCACTTCCTCTTACGGAGTGACAACTCTTTCCCAGTCGTGCACCTATGTTGCAACCCTCGATAGATAGATATATCTTGCTGCACTCCTTACCGGGTTTATTTAGCAACCTGTAAATCACACGTGGGTGCTTGCAGTGACCAGGGACGGCACCGTGAAGTATACAGCGATTTCAAAGGCTGTCACCAGCAGAACGTAATGCCAAGTGACACAGCAAAAAACCAAACCCAGGTTATTGCAGTGTCATTCTGAGCCTGATGGGCGCCCTGTGTGACTTCGAAAGCGCTTGTATGTTGTCACCCTGTCACTTGCCCCCCCCTGGTGGAGACTACAAGGGTCGTGCCAAGACACATGGCATGAACATGATCACTAAAAAGAAGCCGTTCCAGAGCAATGATTGCATTTTGACCACCAAATGGAGCTGAAGAGCATAGGAAATAAATATTTTCTTTCAAAGGAATGATAGGGATAACAATGAAAGGTCATTCTAAATTCTGGCCACTAGATGGAGCTAAGGAGCATTTGCTTTTCAGGTTAAACGTATGTACGGTAAGCTAATACTGCATTCTGACCACTAGATGAAGCTGACCAGCACAGGAAATAAATAATTCTTTCTAATGCTCCTCAGCTCCATCTAGCTCCAAATTTGAGCCTCAGTTGCACTGCGTGTGCAGAATTTAAGTGGGTGTGGTGCCACCCCTGGCAACAATGGGACCTAGCCCACGGTCTATGTGGCCTATTGGCAAATCTGGCCCTGGTGTTGAGACATCTGTTACCTAATCTAATATACAGAGTTGCCCAGATTAAGATATAGAGAAGTGAAGACACAGGTGTGGTGTCCAGATTAATATCATATTACTGTATAATATTACAGAACACCGCCCACGTCCTCATTTCATTAACATAAGGGGAGGTGTACAAGGCTGAACAGGGCAGGGCTGACACCACTGCTTGTGATTTCAGTGCAGCACAGGCAGAGTCGGCAGCAGAGGCAGAGTCGGCAGCAGAGTCGGCAGCATATTGCTGCATATTAAAAGAGACTGGACATCAGGGCAATGTTCATGTGTTGCAATGATGTACTAGATAATTTTCTTTTTTTAATTTCGGATTGACATACACTTGAAGGAGACCCTGCCAAGCTTTTAAAATACAAAGGCCATTGCCTACATGGCATCTGCCTTCTAATATTGGTCATGGATGTCTCCATCTTGTACAGACCCAGCCGCCAGTATATCCTATAGGCATGGCTTGGACTGTGTCTCCAGCCCTTGGAGGTATTTACTTAGCTGCCTGTGTTGAGGGTGTGAGAGAAGTCAGAGTTAATTGATATATTTGTAGCAGTATAAGCCAGGCCGGTTACTCTGTAATATGATATAGGCAGTTACCGCGGTGCCGGAGCATAAAAGAACCAACCTGCTCTATGTGAACCTGGCTGATCTAATTCTATGTACACATCTATAGCGGAGGCTCTAAAGTTCACTGCAGTTTTCTTCCTTGTCACAGCGCAGATAATCCTGAACACAGAGGATTAGTTTGATGTCTCAGCTCTTCGGGCCAATCAATACCCGCGCACCCCCCGGGGGAATCGGCTAGAAGAAATTAATGGAACTGACCCTGGGAGAATAGCTGATATATCTGCATGCTAAGTAATGTGTCATTGCAACACTTCCAGGTATTCATTACCTATCCTAGTACTCGACAATGTACTCCTAGTACTCGGTCCTGAAATGTCACTTCTGTCCGACTTTGTGACTGTGATCTCACATTCCACAAAGTCGGATAGAAGTGACATTTCAGGACCGATCAGCTGTTCCAGGGCAGATCGGTTCTCCTGCACATACCCCCTGCGATGCCCATCTGCCCTGGAACAACTGAGAAAGCGTTGGAATTCTTCACCTTTTGCCGGTCACTCATTCCACCGCCGAAAAAGTGGCTGTGATTACGTTAAAATGTGTGACCACGTCACTGGTCACACATTCCAACCCAGTCACAATCTTTGATAGAACACCGGCTCTGAGATGACAATCATGTAGACAGGGCCAGCCTTAGGCCTTTAGGCGCCCTGTGCGAGAAAGCTTTACAGCGCCCCTCGGTGACCACACCCCTCAGTGGCCACACCCATTAGTGGCCACACCCGCAGTAACCACACCCATTTATCACCCATATTTTTGGTAAAATATAAAAAGACGGGGTCATGTCGGGTAAATAATTGCTGCACAGTTGCAGTCTGCTCACTGGCAGAGAGGAGACTGAGGAAATGCTTCCTCCTGCCTGCAGCTCAGCCTAGCCAAAATAACGTAGCCTCCATTCACATATAGCGTTTGCGTTTCCCGTTCGGTTTTCCATGCAGAGATTTACAACTGCACAGATTTCACTTGTGTAGTGTTTAGCACTTCTACTTTGCAGCTCTGGTGGTGCCTGGTTCAAATCCCAGCCAGATCACTATCTGCAAGGAGTTTGCATGTTCTCCCTCTGGGTACTCCCCTCATTCAATAGACAAGCTGGAAGGTTAATTGGCCCTGTATGTATACATGTGAGATAGGGACCGTAGATTGTAAGCTCCTTGAGGGCAGGGAACCTGTAATAAATAAATACTACCCTGTTTCCCCGAAAATAAGACCTTGTACTATTTTTGGGAATTGCTCAAATATAACACCTACCCCGAAAATAAGACATAGTTGTGACCATTCCCAGGGCTGGTGGTGGCATAAGGGGGAACTTGAAGAGCCGTGGGAGAGAATCAGCGGTGACAACGAAGCCAGCACTAGAGGAAGCGAGGTGGCAGTGGAGGGAGCAGAGCCGCATAAGCCGATGCCTCTTCTATAGCGCCGGGTTCCGGTAAAAGGCGGAGTGATACCAAATGCACTCCGCCTGTGAGGAATCTATAGTGAAAGTGCTCTTCGCTCATTCTGGCCAGTGATTGGTTAGCAAATTGCTCTTGGAAAGGTACGGCACCCCTGATTGCCCTGAACACCATATTTTCTACATGAATACAGGTAGACTTGTCTACATGAATAAGTGTGGATTGTTGTACATTAAAAAAAAAATAGGACCTATCCCGAAAATAAGACCTAGTGTGTTTTTTTGAGCCAAAAAAATATATAAGGCAGTGTCTTGTTTTCGGGGAAACACGGTATATGTAAAATGCCACATTTATGGCCACAAAATGGAGCTGAGGAGCTCCATTTGCTCCTTGGCTCCATCTAGTGGCCATAAAGCAGTGTTACATGGTGATATTTAAATTACATTGGACTTTATTGGCCTAAGAACATTCGTTTTGTGCATCCATTCCCATACAAAGAACATTTACAAATTCGCAGGGTAAAAGGCTCTGCAAATTGTTAATATACAGACCCCTAAATCTTTCATCCAACCTCTAATGTATTGTACTTGTAATATAAGCCATGAAGCCATATAGGAACTGGAGTGATGAAAAAAATTATGGCTTTACATTTTTCTGCATATTTATTTGTCAGGGTCTGTGTAAGTGGGGTAATGGAAAAGGGGGGGAGGTTTTGGTATGGTTGTGTCCACTGCCTTTATATTTTGTACTAAAAGGTGACCCTCTCTCTCATTTTAGGAAGTTGGGAGGTATGCATTCAAACTTGTAAAGTTACTGAAAGATCCACGTTAAGCAGATTAAAAATAAGAAGCAGGAATATTACGGCCCAAGATTTAATGAGAATGCTCTCCTGCTCCTTCCACACTATTGACTGGAGTAGGTGTCACTCATGTCTCTGCAATATATTCCAATTGCTGCTCTAAAAGATGTGTTTTATCTCCCCAACTGAATGATTGTATATCATCACCACTAGTGTCTGGAGAGACATTATATGACTACATATTCCAGCTGTTCCATGTCTGATATGGATTAGATGTAGAATCTTCCAGTAATCCACATAGGAGGCAACAATCCCTAGATATATATTGTCATTGCTGCTACTATTAGCAGTATTTCCGGTTCATTTGTAAGAAGATAGCATATTTTCAGTGTGTACCATTTTTAGTTTTTGCAACTCGCGCTTAAAGATATTTTTTATTATGAGTTTCAATTTTGACACCTTAGCTGTGTTCTATTTTCATAATTATATTCTATATACAGATTCACATGTGCTCCCTCTGGGGGTCATGTGTGTTTTAGTTCGGTCACCTTGCTCAATGATTCTACTATAGCCGCATAATATATAAGGTTGAAAGAGACACACATTTATCAGGCCGGATAAAACATTGTCAGTGCACGACATATTTGGTGCACCTTTTTTTAGATGTGCCAAATAATAGTTCAATTTGAAGGGATGAAAGGAAAGATGCACCTTGTACACCAATTGTAAAAAAATCCCAAGCGTGACTTTTCCCCACACAAGGTTTCACGATATGCTTCAAAAATATAATAACTCCTAAAATGAATTTGTACACAATCTTGTTTTATGCAGATATAAAATTGATGCATGACAAGGGATTCCCAGAGCACTGTGGGTTAACTCAAGAGACAGCACGGCATATTGCTAGCAGTAGATATATGCAATAAAAAGTTACATCTACTTTAACTATTAACAAAAATGTCTCTTATTTGTGTCACTCGGCTGTAGATCCTCAAATCATCTCTGAATTGGTGCTGACACTGTCCTTCCTTCTGGAGGGGGGCTACTTCTGTTCCTCATGGTCCCTGTGTGTGTTGTAAAGTAGTCACCGCTCCAAGCTCATTCCTGTGATGGACTACAATCTCAATACAAATGAGTAAACTAATCATGAGGTTGTAGTCCATCCCGGGAATGAGCTCACCGTGGGGTGTCTGGTTTCGAGTTGCATGCACGGGGTTACCCAGCCAACCCAAAGGGAACACACACGCAACACCCCGAGAGCGAACCCCGCCTACATTTAGTTTGGATGAGCGTACGGCAGCATACTCCCATAGAGATCACAAATCACATGCAGCACCTGTCCTTCCCGGGAGCGGCCCGATATGGCTGTGCACACCGCACAGATCTGTACGGGCTGGCTGTAAGGCCTTGTTCACACCAAATGCAGAGCAAATCCGGTCAGGTTTCTGCACACGCACGCTAGTCTTTTAGATGCGTTTTTGCCGTGTTTTTTATGGGCTCTTTTTGGTAGAAAAAACTTCAGTGCGTTCCAGGCATTTGCATGCGTTTTTGATGCGTTCCGGAGCAGCCTGCTGCAGTTTTTTCACCTGCTCTGGATCTGCTCTGCAACTGCACGCTGCGATGTGAACTGGAGCAACAAATACCATTGGAATACATTGGACGCAGTTTCGATCCGGTCTGCAACTGATCTGCTCTGCACCTGCTCCGCGCTTGGTGTGAACAAGGCCTTACTCGTGTGAATGAGGGCTAAGTGAAACAAAGTAATAATATTAGAGTGATTGTTTTCTGTAGAAAGGATCACCAAGTTAATATTTAGTATTTATTTTTAATTTAAGTGGCAAATGTTTAATCATCAAATGAAAATGTACAGATTATGTTTACTCATTTCTGGAGGAACATTGTGTCTGCAAACAAATATTCATTGAAGTGACTGTATCAAGCAGTGTTCCTTCATCATTAGTCAAGTGACTTCATTACGGCATTATAATGTTTCTTTAAAGTGTTATTTAAGATATTATAGTTCCATTTTTTTTTTTATAAAAACAAATACAGCAATAGGAACATTGTATCTGCAAACAAACATTCTTTTAAGTAACTGTATGCAGTAGTGTTCCTTTCTCATTAGTCAAACACAAAACCTTGATACAGTTCAGCATGTGATTTGCTTAAAGTGATATTAAAGCAAAAAGTATTTTAAGTGCTGATGAAATCCCTTACAATGGACGCTGCTCCTTGATGTTTAAAAGTTTTAGCTTCTTCCAGAATCAGCTGGTCCCCTGAGCACCAGCCCTGATATTCTGTTTTAGGGTGGCTCCTTGAAGGGTCCTATGGAACCACCCGTGTGTGTGTGTTACACAAACACACAGACACAGCAAGGCAAGACAATCCCTTCTCCCTTCTCCATTCTCCGTGCTAGTAGATGAACGGCTGCTGGAGACTGCTCTGACACTTGTGATCTTGTACTGGACAGGAAGTTCAGGGAAGCTGAGCTGATATAGTTGGAGCCTTATGGGAACATGATGACTGTAAGTGCTTTGGCAAAAATTTAAAGAAATACTTTGCTGGGCAATGTACATTTATTTGATCTGAAAAAAAGTTTGAGAGTTTAATACTACTTTATATTACATTCTGTAAAATTGAAATAAAAAATTTTGGGAGAGTAAATCCTGGAAAGTAAATCCTATTCTAGCGGAAGGAATGGAGGCCAGCAGCATTGTGGATAGCTGAGAAAATTGCAGTTTGTTAATATTCAAATTAACTTGGTTAGAGGAAGATCCCATTTTGTAAAGAATGGAATTCAGTCATGAGTCTGTAGGTCACCAAAATGAAAATGTTAAACCGAAAATAAAAAATATGTTCTAATTTTTTTTAAATATTTTTTTTTATTGATAACATTTAATTTTGTTATATTTTATTTTTATTGATTTTTTATTTATTGATTTTTATTAAATATTTTCATTTTTTAACTTTACTGTTGGGGGCTTGGGGAAATATTGGGGGTCTAAACAGATCCCTGATATTCACCTTTTAAAATAGCCAAAGAGATTAAAGACACATGGGTCTATTCACGAAGCAGCCGAAGGATCTGGCCGTAGCTTCGGCCAATCCTTCGGCCCCAGGACCCCTTCGGTTCAGTAGAACCGAAGGGCTGCTTTATGGGCTATTCACTATAGCCCGTACAGCTCCCGAATTTGGCCGAGCGGCTGGCCGAAAGCCTGCTTCTGACAGCTGGGTGGAGCCAGCCGTGATGTTGCGGCTGGCTCCGGCCACGTGGCTGGCGATTAATAATTAGTCAAGCAACATAGATTTCTGGATTTTAGCCCCACCCCCCAGGATCCGACAAGATGGTGGTCCTTCCTGTGCAAAATAATGAAATCCATGACAGCTGGTGAGATGATTCAGAGTCAAAGAGATTGATTTACTAAAGGCCAATGGCTGCTCACTTAGCAAGGGAATTTTCATTTACCTTAGTGAATGTGGTGAAAGCTCACTTTGCAATAAATACCCAATCACCTGTAAGGAAAATAAACAAAAAAAAGTATTTTTGCTTGTGTAGCCCCATCTCCTTTTTTGAGGTGGCTACTAGAAATGTAGTGATTGCCGGAGCTGTAGTCAGTCTGCCTGCATTATAGTGGGCATTTATTTGGTTAATTCCAGGTGTCCTGGCATTGATTGTACCTACCTGGGTGGAGGGTGACTATGCTGCGGTGTGGGACAGCCAATGAGGGACACTGTGAGTGTGTGTGCTGTTCACCAGCCAATCCCTGGGGCTCTTTTAACCAGTTTTGCATGCTGGGTAAGTGCTTAGATACTCGAGGGAATTGCCATGTGCTCAGCTCTAGTCAGGTGCCAGCCATGGTTTAGTCCAGGTTGGGGTGCTGTCCAGCCACCCACCAGGCTACGCCTGGAGGTGGGGATGATGGAGTGCGGGAAGTGTCTCACTAGGCCTCAAGTATGGAGGAGGCCTGTGTTGTTGTCAGAAGATGAGAACCAGGGAAGCTGGTGGCTGCTGGAGGTGCCCGGAACATAGAGGACCTCAGGAGCAAGTCTGGTGTCTCTCTTGCTGAGTATCTGTGCTCATCCATGCTCAGCTGTAGCTCAAATACCTATTCAGTTATGCTACAAATGGATCTACACTGAATTACTGAGTTGGACTGGTGAGTCTGGAGTCTGTGTCTGTTCTACCCTGGATGTCTAGGATCCCCATACCCTCTCTCCTAGTATGGAGTGGATATCAGCTTTGTGGGCACTAGAGGGCAGTTAATGCTAATGGGGCAGCTGAATACTAAGACACCTAGCAGGGACATCCCGAGGCCTGGGTGACACCCCACCAGGACGTCATTGCGCATGCGCGGCCATCTAACTGATGCCTGTCGGCGGCCATTTTGGTGATGGACATCGGCAGCGATAGGAGGGGACGTTCACCCGGCTGGATGAGGTATGCCGCCAGGTCCCCTCCTCTCTCCTGTCCATGACCGAGTGCCTGACTTTTTAGAGAGGGTGACACCAAAATGACTGTCAGTCATCTTGGTGTCACCCCTCCAATGTCACCCGGGTGCGGGCCGCACCCCTCCCTGCACCCCTCTTGTGACGCCACCTAGACAACTACTGATGACCCGGGTTATTCTGATGGCTCCTTTGGGGGTGAGCGTTACACTTGTACACGATTGGATGATAGAAGTCTTTCACTAAGTTAAGGTAAAATCACCTTGCAAAGTGAACGGCCTATTTGCCTTTAGTAAATCACCCCCCAAAATGTTTATTTATTCCACTCGGTTCATCTAATTATAATATGTACTCAAATCGCTTTCCACAGAAGGCTCGGAAACCATCAAGCGATGTCAGTCATTCCCGGCAGATTGTTTTTGTTTTTTCTCGGAATACATTTTCCTCCCTCTACATATTTATACTCTCCAATGAAAATTTTAAGTGTTGTTAAATATTTATTCAGTGCCAGGTTGGGCCATTGTCTCCTCCGGCGTTGCTCCTCTCAGGGCTGTGCGGCGGTGGAACGGTCCCGCGTCTCCATTGTGAAGGTCACTTTCCCGGGGAGTTAATTGCCAATCGCATTCTCATTATAGCGGGATGTAAATACCTCAATTTATTGTGTTTACTCAGAGTCACTTTTCTCAGGTGCAGCGTGGCAGCAAAATATTGAAATGATGAATTTTCAGGGATGCAAATTCTCAGCGAGAGAGAAAAACAAATCACTTTACGGGAGAAGGAAGGGTGACACCTATGGTCACTTTGTGTATGGATTTTGAAGAGTTTAAAGTGTATCTAAGCCCAAAATTAAAAAAAAGTCATACATTGCAGCTAACCAGTCCTTAGAGGTGGAGGATAAATTAACCACTTGCTCCCCGGAGCAATTTCTTAATTTCTTACATTTGTACACACATGATAAAATCTGAATTTTGGCTAAAAAACAGCTTTGGACCCCCAAACAATGGGGGGATATATTTTCTGAAAGCAGAGGCTCTGTAGAATTACAAAAAAAACAGTTCCAATTTTTTATGTCGCATGGTATTCGTGCAAATGTTTATCAAAGCAGTATTTTTAGGATAAAATACACTAAAATGAAATTTAGTGCACAGAAACAGAATATAATACACAATTTTTTGGTAAAATATAAAAGACGGGGTCACGCCGGGTAAATGGATACCAAACATGTCAAGTTTTAAAATTAAGCTCGCCCATGAAACCACAAAAAACAACAATGCCCCAAATTTCCCGACGCTTTAAAAGCTTTTAATGATCATCAGTTTAGTGTTACCAGTGACTGATGGCCCCAGAATTATTGCTCTCACTTGGACGTTCGCAGCGACATGTAACATGTGCGATTGGGTTCCTTCTGATTCGAAATTCAGACGAAATTTCGGAGATTTCGGATGTATGCGAATTACAGATATAACGAATGCAAACGAATCCGAATTTCCGATTCCAAAATTCGTTAGCGGTAATCTGTAGACATTGGTTCTGATGAAGGGGCGTGCCCCAGAAACGCGTAAACCATTTATCAATACAGGGATCGAGGTTACTGGTGTTTTACATCGCTCCAGATTCTCCCTGCCAGGGGTTCTGTCCTCTCACCTTATTCTACTGGTTTTTATTCTACCCAACTGCTGTAAGTACAGCCTTAGAGCTGCGTGTTTTTACTATTAAATAACGTGTTTACACTATGGAGGCGCTCTCTTTTGTTCCTTTTCTCATAGACTGATTGTCCATCTAATCTGTGGGAGCTGCCTCCATCGTGTTTGCTGTATTTTTACTGCTGGGCTCTTTTTGGATTTGAAGGCGACGGTATTGTTTTGCAATTTAATCTGTAGACATGTGCAATTAATTTCATTCCGAATCGAAATTTGGATGAAATTTCTTAAATTCAGAGATTCTGATGTATCCGAATTACACATATAACAAATGCAAACGAATCCGAATTTCCGATTCCAAGATTCGTTAGCGGGAATCTGTACGAAATTTCGCTTGCAGCAAAGTGACATTTGAGAAAAAAAAAATGTTTTTTTCTCAAATGTCACTTTGCTGCAACTAACGAACGAAAAGGAAAACGAAACGAAAATGTGTACAGACTACCGCCAACTAATTTTGCCCGAATCCCTAAACAAATTGAATCCCGAAAAATGAAATAACGCAAAATCCGAATCAGAACGTAACGAAACAAATGTTTTGCCGGTGCACATGTCTATGGTCCAATGTTCGTTTTTGCTTCTAGGCGCATTCCGACAGGTGTTTGCGTTGTATGTGCGTGCATATTGGGGGGGGGGGGGGTTGGATGGAGGACTTTAAACATTTTTTATTTTTTTTAAATGTTACTTTTATTATTATTTTTTTCTTACACTCAACTTTATTGCCATCACACAGGGGGCTAACAAGCAGATAGGATGTGACACATGTGCATATAGCTGCCCATTGTTTAGGGTGTTGGGAGAGCTGCATATCAGGAAATCAAAGGAGAACCAATACACCATTATATTTAGCAAAATGAACTGCTCCTTCAAGGTAGCTTCTAGAGAAATCCTCATAGAGCGGAGCCCTACTTTAAGCACTGGCAGATGGTGGCCGGGGCTTAGCATGCTCTCTGAAATGGAGCGGGACGATCTAAGAAGCCGAGCGGGTCATTTCAGACTATGAAGGAGAGGACGACCTTGCAGAGGAAAGCTCTGCGGACGGCTGTGTTGTGAAGCGCCCTGATCTTCAGCCGCCTTCCTTTTCCTGACGTTTTCACCGGGGGCTCCCATGCAAATGATGAGCATGCAAACGTTCCGCCGGGCGCTCAGCCTACCTTCAAGTGCACATCCCGCTGTGAAGGGGAAGCGGGGTGACAGATGCACTTAGCTTACCGTTGCAGAGGTAGAGACCGCAAAATCATCAAAGCGATTCCGCTTTTATTTCGTAACCACGAGCCGGCGTGAGTTCTGAGCTTCGCCTCCAAGATAAACAACGATGTGTTCTCAGAGTTTGCATTGCAAAGTTTACTTAGAAGTCACATTTACATTTGTCCACATCTGCCGAGTTTTCACAGTGGAATCTCACATACAGGGTTCTAGGTTCTGGATCCCCACCACGGCAGACGGTGCAATCAGCACCTCTACTGAATGACTGCTGCAGTAACATTAATTGCACAATGTATTCCTCTCTCGACCTTTTACCCAGATATTCCCTAAACTGCCCTCTCTCTGCCCCTTTACTGAGATGTTTTTGTCTTCCTCACTCGTGGCCTCATCCGGTATATGATGGCAGGATTTTTCTAGAGCTGCCTTCCAACTCCAGAATCTTATCCCATGTGCTAATAGACTTGTTCTTGATGTGTGCACCATGCACACATCTAAAATGTCCTCTCCAGCCATTGTCATCTCCCTTTCTCACTGTAACTAGTGTAACCACCACCCATCCCCTTCAGCTAGTGCCATCTCCCTTTACTACTGTAACAGGTGTAATCACCTCCCATCCCCTCCAGCTACTGCCATCTCCCTTTACTACTGTAACAGGTGTAACCACCTCCCACCCCCTCCAGCTACTGCCATCTCCCTTTATTACTGTAACTGATGTAACCACCTCCCATCCCCTCCAGCTACTGCCATCTCCCTTTATTACTGTAACTGATGTAACCACCTCCCATCCCCTCCAGCTACTGCCATCTCCCTTTATTACTGTAACTGATGTAACCACCTCCCATCCCCATCAAGCACTGCCATCTAATATGTCCATTTTAACTTGAGAGATACTTACATTGCCTATTGCTGTAATCATTGCTTTCGCATTTTCTCCCTCTGTCTCCTGAAAGCTTTGGATGCATATAATTTTTTTTGGGGGGGGGGGTAGAGAATTATCGCATTGTGGCTTGCTTCCTTTTTTTTTGGGGGGGGGGGTAGAGAATTGTGTTCTGGAACTACCTCCTAATACCTGTGCAGTGTGGGATCCCACCATTCAGTACATCTCCAGCCACACTCATGTGATCAGGTTCCAAAAGATTCCGTCATGCCTGATGAAGGAACCCTGAGTGGCCCCGAAACGTTGCTTTATGATGAGATGTGGGTACATCAATAAAATGACCACTCGTTAAATCTTTACTTTGGTGTGCTGGTGATATACTTAACTATTTCATGTGATCAGATTGGGATGTGATGTGGAGCCGCCTTCACTGGCATATAAACAGATTTCTTTCTTTGTATTGCTTCCTCTGCTTTCTGTACGACATTCATTTGTTGGGTTGGGGAGGGGTTGTCATCCGCCACATACAATATAAACTCATGGATGATATATCATCCATATCACAGTTTTGGTGAATGTGAGCGCCTGGACAAGATTAGAAGGATTAATGTCGTGTAAAATGATCTCCGCTTCCCTGTTTCCTGTGCGTCTTTAAGCATGAATCAGTGAATTATTTTTTTATTGTCTTCTCACTTTCCGCCACTTTTTACAACGGAGTTAATAGCGTGTAAAATGGTTAATTTATTTTATCCCGGCATTGTACACTAATGTGCGAACAGACTGGTAATGGCTGGGCGCCATCGGTAGACGCGGCGAGATAAAAATATTACATGCAATTTTTAAAGGGTCCGTCCAACCAAAACTGGTGTTCACCCCACCGCGTGGAAACGTGTCGGTGGGCTAATCACCTTCCCTGTGTATGTGGTCAGAGGGAGAGTCTGTTTTTATTTTTATTATTATTATTATGACAAATACAACTATTATCATAATTATTATTATTAATAATAATAATAGTAATAATGATCTAATAATAGTAATAATCATAATGATACTAATAATAGTAATAATCATAATGATATTCATGATAATAATAATAATATAATTATGACTAGTACTATTATTATCATAATTATTGTTACCATTATTATTATTATTATTATTATAGCCATAAGTGTTTTTGCATACTCCGTGAGGGCCAGTTTATACCTAGTTTCTTTGCAGTAACACATACATGATTCTCTTCCCTAGCTTCCTGATTGGCCAGCTTCCTGACCAACCTGGTGACGAGGATGCACGGAGCCAGCTTCCCAGCCAATTAGGAGGCCAGGCATTGTGTAATGACTCGCCGCTATGCTTCCTGATTGATCATAAAGCTGGCCAATCAGGAAGCCCGGCGGCAAGTCATTACCCCCCCTCACCCCACGGCTTCCTAATTGGCCAGAAGGCCGGCTCCATGCTCCCTCATCACCTGGTGGATGGAGACGGCTTCCCTGCTAATGGCTTCCTTAATGGGACTGTCGGTATCGGTATTCAGTATCGGCTCTTACTCGTTTCGTTGGGAGGCTTATTCAAAATGGAAGTCAGTGCAACACATTGCAGCCCACTTGGTGGCCTACCAAGCATTGCAGTAGTTCAACACAAATAGTGTAAGTGAGCCCTAAGATGCTTCTATGTCGGCGTTATACGGATTCATAAAATAAATAAACAACACGTTGCAGTGTCCCCTCTGTGCACCTTCTCATGCTGCACCTCATAACATCAACATGGCCAAATAAATTATATATAAATCCACATTCATAGTAATGAAATAAAGGACCAGCAAAACAAAGTGTAAGAATCCGCTAAATGATTTATGGTATAAAAGTAGCATTTTATTACTACACGAATGCCATAATAAAAAGCCCTAACAAAATAAAGCTTCCCAGTTTATGTAATAAAAGGCAAGAGGTATACAGCGCAGCAATGTGGCGACTGTAAATAAAATGTTAAAACAAGCCACCGTAAACGCTTTCTAATAGCCATCGTAGCGATACATAATCAAATTTCAGAGGGACATAAATATAACTTATAAATTATACTTGTGAAAGGCCCTTTAAAGCCGAACTTCAAGCAAGAAGTAATATACACACTTGAAAAAACAATCTGGGGAACGCCTTGCTTGCCAAAAGGATTTATAATTCTGCATAGCCATTGTTGTAAACCAGGCAGCCCTGATCCCCAGTGCAGTGAAAGCCCAACTCCGGGCTCAGGTTCCTCTGAGATGACCACCCCCTTCCCTCTCTTGAGTCCCCTGCCACAGTATTTTATGCTTTTTTTTTATTATATACTTAACTTTTTCCAAAGTCTTCAGGTCGGTCACATGGCATGCTGGGTCATCTTCCTTTTCAGTTTTTTTTCCTGGCGGTGGTTGGTCCTCCAGATGTGGGGATCAGCAATGACATAATGATGCCACCCCTGCTCTGTGCATAAATATACTGTAAAGTGAAGGGGCAGGCCCATGGTGTCTGCAGCTGCAGTATCTCCACAGTCTTCATGGGTTAAATAAGGCCCGGCTGAGGGAATTTTGTGACCAAAAAAGAAGTACTGTGGGTAAATACTTCAGATTGAAGGTAAGTTTTGCAGCCTGAAATGCTTTTTCATTTTTAGGACCTGCTGGACTTGGGCTATAAGCAATGCAACTTGACCCAGGAGTCTGCTGATAGGACATTAATAGAATATGAGCACACTGATGAGTCATCCCTCTGCTCACTTTCTTTTCCTGTCAGCGTGTTTCCTGTGCTGAACTGTTAATACATGTGCCAATAATGCCTATGGGTGGCTGGATGTAAGCAGACGTGTCCGCCTATATCTGACCACTTCCATCCATCGGACCAAATACAAAGCACTTCAGTTACAAAACTAACACCCCTAGATGGTGCTGATGAGTATAGGATTCCCTAATGCCCAACGTTATTATAGAAGGATGAGTATAGGATTCCCTAATGCCCAACGTTATTGTAGAATGGATGAGTATAGGATTCCCTAATGTCCAACGTTATTATAGAATAGATGAGTATAGGATTCCCTAATCTCCAACGTTATTATAGAATAGATGAGTATAGGATTCCCTAATCCCAACATTATTATATGAATGAATGAGTATAGGATTCCCTAATGCCCAACGTTATTATAGAATAGATGAGTATAGGATTCCCTATCCTCCAACGTTATTATAGAATAGATGAGTATAGGATTCCCTAATGTCCAACGTTATTATAGAATAGATGAGTATAGGATTCCCTAATGCCCAACGTTATTATTGAATGAATGAGTATAGGATTCCCTAATGCCCAACGTTATTATAGAATAGATGAGTATAGGATTCCCTAATGTCCAACGTTATTATAGAATAGATGAGTATAGGATTCCCTAATGCCCAACGTTATTATAGAATGGATGAGTATAGGATTCCCTAATGCCCAACTTTATTATAGAATGGATGAGTATAGGATTCCCTAATGCCCAACGTTATTATAGATTGGATGAGTATAGGATTCCTTAACGCCTAAAAAGATGGCGTCCAGGTCCACTTTCTGACCTGAATGGATGTGGGCAAATAAAGGCAGATGCACAACCGTTTACATCTGGCCCCCCACAGTAATTACATGAGTCAGAATCAGAATGGACATCCGTCATGTCATCCTTCATGACATCCGTCTTCATTCAACCGTCTACATTCTGATCTGACTCGGCAAGGAATCCATCTTCTGCAATGGAATGTACTGCAACCTTTTAAAAGTGGCCTTAAGGAGCTGTTTCGATTGGCTTATATTCAGCTCAGAACTTGCTTCTCTCCCCATACAAATCAAAAGGAATGGAAAAACAGCGGGAAGCAAGTTGAGGAGCAGCTTAGGAGGTAAAATGCACACGTCAATGAACTGTCAATGATCTCAGAAGCATCTTAAACTATCGCAAATGCAAGCAGAATTCACCTGAAAGCACGCTGCATTTGCCCATTAGAGATGAGACTGGGCTTGGTGTGAACCCAGTTCACCTGCGTTCACCCAAGCCCACTAAAAACAGTGACCACCACCCATTCCTCCTGACCCAATCAGTGGTGGCAGTTGTGGCAGGGGCATTCCCTGCCCTTTGCGACATATATGGGAAATGTGCACCTCTCTACAACTGATTAGGTCGGGAGGATGGGGTGGCAGACATAGTTTTGAGCGGGCTTGGGTGAGCTTGGTTCACACCAAGGCCAGACTCATCTCTAGTGGGAAAATGTAGCATGCTTTCATCACTATTTCCCATCAACACAAGCCCAATGCCTGTCAACGCAGACCCAAACAAGGCATGGACAGCATGGTCTGTGACACCACATAGAAGAATGGTGGTGCAATGACAAGAAGGATTATGGGCAATATGATTTAAAGTGCAGTTTCCCTTTAAGCGCACATTTTATAGAAGTTTTGAGGACCGTATGAAAGCCCAGACAGTATATAAAAAGTAAAAGTCATCCCAGGTAGAGTTGGCAATCAGAAATGTTATTTTATCAGCCGAGGATGCGGAGGAGAGCATTCTGTACAGCTCGGTGATTACACCAAAGCGGCTTCTAAAAGAGTGCAAATGAAATAATCACTTCACCTCTGAATAAGACACTGATGAAAATCTCTCCTGTAATTGAGAGGAAGGCAGCAGATTATAATCTGCACTTATTGTTACGAATTCAGACTATCAATAGAACATTATATGGAAGGTTTAGAGATGGAACATAGCGCCGCAATTGTTCCCATTCACTCCATATTTTATGTTCTAGCATCGCTTTATTTCAATGTATATCCTATTGGAGATCTTTTAGTAGAACCCGACAGGTTAAAGTTGTTTCATCTCTCTGTATTTTTTGATTTATAAGAGGTTTTTTTTCATGGCATTTATTATAATAAAATGAAAAGAGCTTTTTTAATCTAGCAATATACGTCCAAGAATGGTCGATGGGCATCATATACTCACAGTTGTCTTTTGCCCCAGCTTTGGAACGCTCTAATCGCACAACCATTCCTATTTAATAGGAAATGATAATTTAGGGTCAGGTTCATTGATTGATTTTTGTTTGATACTTAAAACTTAAAAGTACAAAATTTGGTGACAAAGTGTCTATTTACACAGTTTTTTTATGTACAAATCACAATTTTGCAAAAAGTATGGCCAGGGTCGGACTTTGCACAAAGCCAACCAAGGCCCGGCTTTGGGGCAGCAGGGGTGTGGAATTCCCATCTCCCAATGCCTGTGACATGCAGTTCCAGGTGCCGGGCGGGTAGTTGTTTTCTACATGTAACCCTGCTTTGGGCAAGCGGAGCTAAATGTACAGCGGGGAAGCCGCCGCTTGTTTTGTACAAGTGATCTAGTTCTCTAGTAGTTGGCGGGTAGGGGGGCGCATTGAGAAACCTGGTCTTGGGGCAGCAGAGAGAGTAAATCCGGCCATGAGTATGGCCACACAGTGTACCAGGCAGTCAATGAAGGGTTCTGTCTGCTATTGTGTAGTAGACTAGACATGGGTCAGTCAAGAAAGTAAAGGTCTAGGTAGAAACCATGGTGGGGCCACCATGCCATCATTCTTTTCAACAAAACCTTTTAACATTATAATGGTGTTTAAAGATTGATATCATTTTGTAGGTAACGGTATACAGGTGCATGTTGTTTGCACTAGTTACAGTTAATGCCAAGTGACAGCTTACATTGTCAGCACTTAGGAAATATACCTTCTCACAGGCATGTACCATTATCTATACTCAGGATCTAGCAATATACTTTGTTTTTTTAATTCAATATTTATCTTCTTTAATGGTGGCCTTCTCTTCTTTTACTTCAGCTTCCATCTTCTGTTACCAGTCTACCCTTCTCCTGCACAGTACAGTGCTTTGCAGATAGGGTCCCTTGTTAAAGTGCACCTAAAGCGCAAACTTTTTTTTAAATTTAGACACAGTAGAGAATGGTTGGACCCACTGTCAGGTTTTTTTTTTATTACTGTGATATAATTGTTAGGTTTCCCCTGAAAAAACCTTGTCTCATCTCATCCTGATTAGATGAGATACACAAAACAGAATTGGATAGGGCTTTTTGAGATGAGACAACAAACCACAATACAGTTGAACCAGTTTTAGAAGAATTTACAAAACTTTTATTGACATAGAAAACATTAAAATATATATGGACACTCATAAAAGCAAGTCCCCGTTGTTGGCAAAGGATTATCAGAGGAGCATGACTAATTAATTGCATCTATTGTACAAAACTCATATGTGTCTGTGTAGGTTCTCATTCATCCAGGTCATGGTATATCTGTATAAAACGAAGTCAAGGCAACTGGACTTGCTGTACTTTTCTTGAAGACGTTTCACTGGTCATCTAACCAGCTTTCTGAATTCAGAATGACTTGTACTAAAAATTATCCGGGAATAAATACTAGAGGTGCACCCAAATAGAAATTTAAAAACCGAAACGAAACCGAAATAAAAACAAATTGTCAGGCCGAAACTGAAAATGTTTTTATTTAAATGTTTTCAATTTTTTTAAATATTTTATTTTTATTTATTTTTTATAAACTTTTAAATTGTTTTAATATTTATTAATTCATTTTTTATTAAATATTTTTATTTTTTACTTTTAGGGGCTCCAGGGAAATATTAGAGGTCTAAAAAGACTCCTGATATTTCCCTTTTAAAATAGAAAAAGAGATTGAGAACACAGAGTCCTCAATCTCTTTTTCTGCAGCCCCTGTTATCAATAAACAGGAATCCCCTATACTGAGTGTTCCTGGTCATTGATCACATGAGAACATTGTGTGTTTACTATAACTACAACTATGAATGAACATGAGAAGATGTAGATCACTTCCCATTCATTCATAATTGAGGATATAGTACACATACTAGGCATGCACAGATACTTTTCGACTACCAGTGCAGATACTTGGCATTTTCACGAGAACTACCAGGGTTGCAGCGGTTGCAGCTGGGACCTGGCTCTGGCACTCCACCACTGTCCTGAAATCATTAGTCTGTATTGTTTTAGGAAAACTGTCACATGACACTAACCAAAAATGTATCAGTACTCGTACTTGCAAGTACCAGTACTCGCAAAACTGGCATCGGTGCATCCCTTTATTTATATTTATAAAAACAAAATCGTACATTAAAACAGAGATGTACTAATCCCAGGAGCTCCGTGTGCTCCTTACACATGACAGCTGCCTCCTAATTTTTGAATTTTCCTCGAATCTAGTCTTGGAGCTCAAAAGTATCGGTACATGTACTGTACTTGCTATCTGTGCAACCCTAACACATACCATATCCTCAATTATCTACAAACACTCACTCTCCTCTCTGACACGCTCACAGGAGGGTGAGCGGGGCGGTACGGGGAGGAGAGCTCAGTCTCCTGTGACAGCGCGGGTTGTCTCCGCCCACACACCGCTCTGCCGGACTGTGGTAGGCGGCTGAGCGGTGTGGGAGGAGAGACACCGGCCGCTCACAGCGCTCTCCTCCCGCTGCGCTCGGCCGGCTGTCACTTTCCTCCTCCCCGCTGGGACACAGAGCAGCGCCCAGCGGGGAGGAAAGAAACTTGGGATGCGCCGATATATCGGCAGGAAAATGGCACTTTCGGGCATTTAGCCAAAAGTGCCATTTTCGGCCGATATATCGGTGCATCCCTAATAAATACACATACAATGCTGTTTTAACATCTCTCTCTGGGCAGGTTATTAACACCTCCCAGCTCCAATTATGCATAGGGTTGGGACTAACGGATTATCTGGATTGGAGCAACATTCACCATATTTATTCCCAGATAATTTTTGTACAAGTCATTCTGAATTGAGAAAGTTGGTTGAATGACCAGCGAAACGTCTTCAAGAAAAATACAGCCAAGTCCAGTTGCCTTGACTTATTTTTTACAGATAAAACGTATATGATATTAAGCACTAGATGTTATAGAGTGATTTCACCAATGTTCAATAATGCCACCTTTAACGCGCCCACCCCCCTTTTTGTTATTACTCTCTATGTCTCCCTTTAGTGAAATTCATCTTTTCTATTTGTCCTGGTGATCATTGCCACTGAGACTGAACTTGATGAGAATTACACATTTTTAAAGTTGTCACTGAAACTGGATGTTAGGGGAAACCCTTCAGTAGGAGAGTGTGTGAGGGTTCTCATATATCCAGGAATAGCTAAAGGTAGTCACATTCAACTGAACTTGTTCTGAATAGATGAATAGGTCTTGTAGCTTCTCCAAGCCACTTCTTTAGTTTTGATAAGAGTCAGGAACATACTCCATCATTAATTTCCACACAGGTAGCACGGACAAATTCATCTAATCACCATGGAATGTGTCAAGGCAGATGCCGATTTTCCAAGAACAGTATAGGAAGTGGGAAAGTTGTGGAACCCCCCCCCCCCCCCCCATCAAAATAACACAAAAACAACAAAACA
>NW_017306299.1:1940237-1952911 GCF_000935625.1 Nanorana parkeri
CCCCCCACCCGATAATCAGTATACCAAATATACAGTACAATGTACAAGGACATGGGAACTATTAGTGACATGTATATACGCACACATTCATACGTTGAACTGGCTGGACCTGTGTCTTCATGTAAACTTACCAACTATGTAACTTCACGCTGTAACTGTGCTCTCTGCAGTGTTATATATCAGCTGTGTCCAGTGCATCTCTGTAAGCTATATAACCACCCCCCTCCTGCCCCCCTCAAATTATGGAGATGAGGAGTGGTGTTCTGGAGTCCTGTCCCAGGGTGACAGCACTATTCCTCCATAGATACAGTGCAGTGAGTGTGCGTTGTCACCCTAGGACAGGAAGTGTGTTATTGGCAGGATCACCAGGTGAACATAAAGGGAATAAAGGTCTAAAAAAACTGATGCAGCCACCACATTTAAGGCAAACTGCAATGTGTTACATTTTGTTTCTCGGGTTTAGGCCTACTATACCTTCTATGATATTACAAATTGTTTTTATGTTTTTGTTTTAGGAGATAAACAAGGATCCTCGTTTTCTGGTTGATGGAGCGAGCATTTTTGACCTCATGCAAGGAGAAATAGGTAAGACTGTTGGAATGGTTTTACTCCAGACCTCCATCTCTCCTCCCACACCTAATTTTACAGCCAAAGATCCCTAATCAACTACCAACCAAATCTAAGGATTATACTGTATCTGGGTGTTTTTCTTCTTCTCTTTTCCTGTTTTGAGTAGATTGCACTTTAAAAAGGTTAAAATGTGATTTAGGATCTAACGTTTTAATATACATTGCTGTTATCCATTCATATTTAAAGTACGTTTGTGTTTTCATAGGTGACTGCTGGGTTCTTGCCGTTGTTGGAGCTTTAACTTTGCACCGGAGGTTTCTAGAAAATGTAATTCCCAAAGACCAGGAGTTCACACACAAATATGCCGGAATCTTTCACTTTAGGGTAAGAAGTGACTATTTTAGGCAATTTGATTAAGAAAGGAGGAGAAAGGCAAGATAAGGAAAAGAAAGGATAGGAAAACGAATAGAAAGGGACAGAAAAGGAGAAGAAAGAAAAGTAAAAAGAATGGAAGCATTTTTATCCTCTGGTCCAGGGCTGCCCATGTAATGAGGCAGCTTCTTGAGGCTGTTGCCTCTGGGTCATGTGGGCGTGTGGCAGGCAGAGTGGCATGGCTGCTCTGCTGCACACTGTTTGCAGTGTGCCTGCCTTCCCCTTTTTGCCAGGGTCATGAGCGGGATGCTTCAGCCAGCATCATTCACCGCCTGCTCCATCCCCACCCACCCCTGGCCTCAGGCATCAAAAATGCTAGGGACTGCCCTCCTGCTCTGGTTCATTTACCTACTTTGAGTCATGTCATGTGTATTCTTCCTTGAATCTTGGCGAGCTTTGTGGGATCCCCAGGGTAGAAAGGGACCCCATTAGGGAGGATGCTAATAAAAACTAAACTGTTAAAGCTGAACTCTGGGATAATCATATATTGTCTAAATACAAGTGTCATGTGTATTCTCCCTTGAATCTTGGCGGGCTTTGTGTATTTCTTTCAGATCTGTGCATTAATTCACTGCGACAATTGGAGCTTCCTGTAATAATGTCAGGGTACCGTGTACAGGCGTCCTCACACCTCATGCAGGTACCCACGCAGGATGACCAAATTAATATGCCCACACAGGATAGGGTTCTATGCACAGTTTATTTGTTACCATCAAACAAAACTACTAACCCCCTCAACCCCCCACAGGTTTAGCAGTGAAGTAACAAGGAGGGTTAACAGGAGGGCAGCACAGTACAGGATTTAGGAAGAATGGTCAGGTACAAGCCAGGTCGTTAACAGGAGGGCAGCACGGTACAGAAACAGGATCCAAGAAGAGTGGTCGGGTAACAAGCCGGGTCGGTGACAGGTCTGCAGATAGGAAGCAGGGTTCAGGTAGCTGGGTTCAGGTAGCTGGGTTCAGGTAGCTGGGTTCAGGTAGCTGGGTTCAGGAAGCTGGGTTCAGGAAGCTGGGTTCAGGAAGCTGGGTTCAGGAAGCAGTCAAGTGCAGGCGACACAATACTGAGCCAGCTTCCTGACTGCAGGGAGGGCCTAAATACCCTCCCAGGAAGCACCAGGTGATGGGATGATCACTCACAGCTGGGGCACACCCGCAGGTGAGTACTGGAGCTGCAGGTTCCTTACAGTCACTGGCTGCTGGAGACACCCGCAGGCGAGCACAGGAACTGCAGGACCTGGCTCCAGCGCCACCTGGGGGTGCTCTGGATCCTGACAAATAAAGACCGTGCACTGCTGCTCTCTGTCCTTGTGCAGGGTGACTGGCCTTGTCTCCGCCCCTCCTGTAGTTTTTTGCAGGCCGCTTGTAGTGGGTAGAGCCTGCGTGGTCCCTCCCACAGCTCTGCTTTTTGCACAGGCTCTGTGTAATACAATGGTGATACCAACCCTTCTATTACATAGACATATCTGCATGTATTAAAACATTTGGTGCACAAAAAGTGGATTTATATCCTTTTCGTGTCTATTTACAACTTGAATAAAAAATGTCCAGCTTTACTAATGTTAAACTTATTCATGTGAAAAATATCTCGCTGCCCTGGATTCCAACTCCTTCTTCCTGGGCAAATGAGGTGCCGAAATCAGAGAACTGTTCACTATTATTTGGGGACTGACAGGAGCCAGGGAACTTTATATAACACAAGTTCCAGCGCTCAGCTTCATGCGCCAATCCTTTATTAAATAGCGAAAAGGAACAGCTCACATCACAAAACCCACCAACATGTTTCAGTCACTCATGGCCTTAGAATGTCTGAAACGTATTAGCTGGTTCTGTGATGTGAGCTGCTCTTTTGCTATTATTATTAATAAAGGATTTGAGCATGAAGCTGAGCACTGGAACTTGTGTTATATTCGTTGTGTACTGAGGTGGACGTAACCTTTCCTGAGCACCAGCATTTTCCCAGTTGACACAAAATATCGGGCTACATGTTGAGCGGGTTCGTAGTTTTGTTTGCCAGGGAACATTTGTATACAGTAATCATTCATCAGTGCACCTTCCCCAACGATATAGATAGATTATATGGAAGAAAATAAGCCCTTGTGCTGAAGATGGGGAAGGGGGTGGGCAGTTCTAAGGAGATAGATCACGCTGTGATAAAACGGGGCCACATTAGCAGACCTGATTAAGAAAACTAAACTGGGACGTTTCCAGTACAGAAAGGCTGAAGTCAGAACTCAGGATCTGCCAGCCTCTACAAAGAATGTTAGCCAGGGAGCCCCAAACATTTGCAATTGGGCACCATGATTAGTAGTTATGCCCATGATAACCCCCCAGTGATTGGCACAGCTAGACTTGGACCTTTCAGGGGAGATAAGCATTTTCCATCTGTGGGGATCCGCTCATTTCATGATCAGTGGTCTTCGATGTCAAATAATAATTGATTCCCAACGCGGAAGGTCTCCTCGGGTTCAGATGGGTTACATAACGCTCTAACCGTATGTTCTCTAAATAATTTTCTTTGTTCTTTCACCTGGATTACGCTGCTAAATCTATTTTAAACAATGTGCAAACGACAAGCAAAGCACGCTTCCCTCTTTGCAAATATTTACATATTCCACATGACCGCCTTTGCTTGCTGTGGTTACTTTGCATGTTGTATGATTATGGTTAGCCTGCGGAGTATCTACTCACTGCAGTCCCCTCCCTGTGAAGAGTGGAAATACCCTCCTAGAACAAGGAGGAACAATAGTAAAATGCCATAAAGATCTCGTGATCTGTTTGGACGTGCGTTTCTACTTTTCCCATTGTATGGGTACCACTTATTGCCTTAATGACATAGGAAGCCTGGATCAAAATATGTGACATGTCATTAAAATTTCAATCTCAGATTGTACTTGTTGGATGAAACGTTACTCAATCAGATCCAATAAATTGGAGCATAAAGAGTCTGCAAAATTTTTAAAAAAATTATTAAGTGCAGGATGTGACTTTAGCCGCTAGAATATTCCTATGGCTTTAAAGAGACCCTGTTACCGGACCATTTATTTCAACAACAATCTTCCCATACAGTTACAGTATATGTTTCATTTATGCATCCTATTTACATGTAAAAGCCTCCCTTGTGTAGACATCCAAAAGCCGAGAGGCTGCTGATGGGTGCCACCATCTTGGATGTGATGTCAGCAGCCCCAGCAGGCTCAGATCTGTCACTCAAGTGACACTGCATGGTATTTCCCTTCCCTGGGAGCTACATAAAAGGTTATGTAGGTATGTAAAGGGAGGGTGGACCAGCACAAAGAGTAATTAGATGCCCCCAGATCAGGAGAGGGATATGCAGGGCCGTCCCTAGATGTCTTGCTGCCTGAGGCCTGGGTGTGGTACTTCATATGCATGTTCTGGGTGGGGTTATGTTCTCTTGGTGCAAGTTTGGGGGGGAAGGGAGGGTTGCATCTCATGGTGAACGTTCTGGGTTCCAGGGAAGAGGGATGGTCAGGGGCGGCTCTTGGTTTGCAGCATCCCGCCCAGTACACTCACATTACTGGTCTTGCCATAAGCTGGGTGGGATGCCAGCCACAATGTCCTGCTCAGCTGCTGGCAACCAGTGACATCAGTGAACTGGGAGAGAAGCTGGCCAGAGCATCACAGAACGCTCTGGACGGAAAGGGGGTGGTAGGCACATCTGCTGCATTCCCCACATGACCCAATGAGATGCCACCTGAAACAACTACCTCAGGCTGACTTATTATACTGACAGGATGTAGCTTGCAAGGAAGGGGGGGGGATCTATGCTATGGAATCTACTCTTCCTGTAGTTCTAGTAGGAAGGTAGAGAAGGATAAAAAAAAAAACTATTGGCCTGACAATGAAACTGTCACACGTCGGCTCTATAGATCGGGAAGTGAGTGAACACATACCATTGCTCGCTCACTTCTCGATCTATCCCTGCAGAGAGCCGTGACTGTCATTCACGGCTCCCTGCAGGGACTCTTCCCCTCCCCTGTCCGATCCTCCAACGCTGACTGGCGAAACGGACGGGGGAGGGGGCGGGTACAGCTGCCTCTTCCTCTGGATAGGCAGAGCCAGCTGTCAATCCCGCAGCTGGGTGGATCCAGACAGTGTTGTCAGGATCCGTCCCGGCTGTGGCGTCTCCGTATACCGCGAGCCGTAGCTCGCTGTATACTGAGCTTTGGGTCACGGGAGAAAACTAGTGTTCTCCCGTGACCCTTAGGAGAACTATGGGGGAAAGCCCTGACCCCATAGTTCTCCTTTTAGACTACATGTCCCGTCATGCATTGCTTCCAGCAGGGAATGATGATGTTACATTGTTAAGACATTGAGTTGTAGTTCAGAAGGCAGGCTCTGTGAGTGTGGCGATATTCACAGGGCTGAGTGACATTGTGCCACTGCATTGAAGAAGTCCACCCTATGGGCATCTTCAATAGGTTTACAAACTTCCAGATGGATGTGGTTACTAGGAGCGGGATAGAACTTATGAAAATTATGTATAGAAATACAGATTTATATATACTTGTTGACCATAGATATTCTTTAATAATTTAAATACTGTGGCTTATTTTTTATTGGTGTCCCCATTGGCAAATGCTGTTATACAGTAGCATGCTTCCCTTGTGATCTGAATTGCAGTGGCGTTTTCTCTCTTGCAGTTCTGGCAGTACGGAGAATGGGTGGACGTGGTGGTCGATGATCGCCTACCTTTACTTCACGGAAAATACTTGTCTGTCCAGCCAAGAAGCAGCAACGAATTTTGGCCGTCCCTGCTAGAGAAAGCCTATGCCAAGTACGACCACTTTCACCGATACGCTAAACTCGATAAAATTATCAAATAAACCCGATAAAATTATATGTTTTAATGTTTTATATCTAGATAGTATATTCCAGAATCCTGCTGCACTCCTTGCCGGGTATCCCTGTCAGTGTGGGTGCTCGAAGTGACCGCAGATGGCACCGCCAATACTTAAACTTGTTAAAGAGGTCACTAGCACACCATATTGAAGTGAAGAACATGTCTGTTTATTGACACTTCATGTCAAAACAAACAACAACGTTACGTGGGTCACACAGGGTCCCCTTCATCAGGCTTGAAATTGCAATACAGCTAAAGAAAAATCTATCTTATATAGTGCGGCAGCGGGCAGATGGGGATGTCTGGGCATAGCCAGGATGGAAGATTTGTAGGGCCCAGTTATAGGTGTAGTTCTAAGGTTCTTGCTCTAGGGGGAAGTGTTAAGAGATGCTGGAGGCCTAGAGGTAACCAGCCCAGCTGAAGTAAGCTGGCTCATTAGTGCCTCCATAAGATATCCAAGGCTCCTATGTAAGTGGTTCCACCTGGGAGACAGAGGAGGTCTCTCTGCAGCGGTCTGGAGGGCTCAACCCTGGAACCAGCTTGTGTGGCAAGTGAGTGTGATACAGCCTGTGTGGCAATACACTGGTGAGGTGAGGACCAGCCACTGTGACTAGTCTGAGAAAATAGACAAAGCAAGAGGTTCAGAGGGTCCAAATGGCCAGATGCTGAAGGTACAAGCCAAGAAGCCTAATCTGTGTTTTCGTTGCCAGTACTGTGTGTACTATAAAATGGGAAAACCCCTGTGAGGGAAAAACCTGTGTGGAATTTGTTTGACTTCTGAATTAATAAAAGTGGGCAAAGATGCCCTAAAAAGAACTTAAGCGAGTGGTAGTGTCCTTAACACACTACTGTTTGGAGCTAATTCTCACAATAGCTAAATCAACAGTGCAAATGAACAGAAAACCACTCCCACCAACCCCCTGACATCACTGTGACATCATACTCCCCCCAAAAACAATTTAAAAACTTTGTAATTTAACATGAGGACAGTGTGTAGATATTGCCATTGGCAGTGATCTACACACTATCCTCATGTTAAATTAAACATTTTTTATATAAAGCGTCAATAAGCAGACGTGTTCTTCACTTCAATATGGTGTGCTGGTGATATCTTTAACAAATTATATCTAGATAGAGCACACAAAATATAACATAAATCTTGTAACAGTTCAAATTCAATATGTACCTATTTCTTGTGACCAAAGGTAACCCCCGTGATCCATAAACCAGTCCACGGCGACCCACTTTAGCACTATATTATGTGATTACGGCTCCATTATCATGATGATCTCCCACAGTGTTTGAGAAAATGACTTATAGCTTCCACTATTCATTTCATCCACTACAATGAGGACAGCAAATTCTGTACCGAACACAACAATCAAATCTAAAGCTTCAGCAGGTTTGTTTGATCCCTACATTCTTAGAAGCTCAAAGGGACTTGTTCATGCGTCCAAATCCACTGCCGGATTGCTATCCAAGCCTCTAAACTCCTGGCCAGTGAAAGCCTTTCTTTTTTATATAGCCAATGACAAAAGATACAAGTGCTCAATAGTGTGGCAAGTACTTCTTTTTTTTAAAAAAAAGCATGCAACAGCAATAAAAAAAAACTCAAGTGCATCGCAATGCATTTAATTTGTATATTTGCAACCCTTTCACCTCCGCTCACTGCCAGTAGATCTATTATTTTTTGACTTCCTTTAATAGGGTGGCAACGCTGTTCATTCTGCAGTGAAATCAGCTATGCCAACCTGTGGACAGGGTAGTCATAGACTTAGGGGTGAATTTATAAACAATTTGCAGAGCCACTCATCTTGCGAAAATCCTCAAACGTTCTGTGCAAACGAGACAAAAATGAACGTTCTTAGTACATTTTCTTTCCAACACTTTATGCATAGACTAGTCTAGACATGTGCGATTCGTTTCGTTCCGAATCAAAATTCGGACAAATTTTCCAAAAATCAGACACTTGGACACAAATTTCTGAATCCCAATGCATCCGCATGTGTCCGAATCCGAATTTCGGTTTCTGAATTTCAGATCCCGTCTGAATTTCATTCAAAAACTAAATTAAATCGGACATGTGACTTTTCTGGCCAATCAGATGTGTTTTTCGGTTTAATGCATCCAAATGGGTCTGAACACGAATTTTCGTTACAGGCAACATGGGAGCCATCTGATTGGCCAGAAAAGTCACATGCCATAACGAAAATTTCTGTTCAGTATATACATATGATACTAAAGCTGAGGCTCCTAGACCCAAATTTGGATCTCGAATGCCATTCGGGTCTGGGAGCCTCAGCTTTAGGGTGCCCACACACCTTACGATAATCGAAATCCCGCGATCGTACGATTATCGTAAGGTGTGTGGAAGCCGTGCCACCTCTACTACTGTAAGGTCGCACGACTTTTAACTTACGAACATGTTTGAAAACCCGCCGAGCATCGTACGATGTTCGGCGGGTGTGTAGCATGTTCGTAAGATAAAAGCCGGACAGGCCGGTGTGCGCAAGCGCACACTGCTCGTTCGGCATTGTGGTCATCGGAAGCCCGCCCCTCAGGGGGGCGCGGCTTGCGATCATCGCAAGTACGATCTGCCTGTCCAAGACAAAAGTCTTGCGATGGTTGTAAGGTGTGTGCCCAGCTTCAGAAATATATGTATATGGCTCACAGACCCTAATGGCATTCAGGAGCTCCCCAATGCAATTCGGAAATTCGGAACCCGAATGCCATTCGGGTCTGTGAGCCATATACATATATTTCTAAAGCTGAGGCTCCCAGACCCGAATGGCATTCGGGAACTCCCGAATGCAATTGGGAAATTCGGATCCTGATGCCATTCAGGTCTGGGAGATTCAGCTGTAGTATTAATATCTGTATATGGTTTTCTGTTGTACTCCCAACGAATATTCGTAAACTCATCCGAAACTAACGAAATTCGGATTTCGTCCGAATCCGAAACCAGAACCAAATTGAATTTCGGGATCTGAATTTTGAATTCCGAAATAACGAAATATCCGAACCAAATTTTTCGCAGCTTACATGTCTACACTAGTTGGCGCTAATGGGGAATTCACATTTTCTTCGATCTCCATATCTTCTTGAGAAAGAGGCAGCCAATCACATCCCACAGGGACATTTTACAGGATATGATAAAACAAACACAAGGACAGCGCCTTCTTCTCGTGAAGCATATCAAATTAATTAATACTAATTAAGGAAAATTAAAATGACTTACAAACAGAGTCAATCATAAGTGCATAACTATACTGGTGTCCCGCATCCAAACTTCAAGGGTTGCAGCAGAGAAAACCAATAGACTGGCAGTAAGCTATTCCTACAGACGGCACCTACCAGCTACCATGACCAAACTAAGGCGTTTCCTCTGAGGAAGGGGGTACACCCCAAAAAGGAGTTTTATTTCCAAGTCGAATGCAATTTAACAAAAATACTGCCTTATGGCCCCTAGATGAAGCTGAGAAGCACAGGAAAAATGTATTTCTTTTTTTCCTCCTTAGCTCCATCTTGTGGCCAAGGCTATTGATAGGTGAAGATTACATCCCTTAGCTTCACTTTTCTCATAGCAGCAGCCTCCCAAAATATTCAAAATACATAGGCCCCTGTGAACACTGAAACCTGAAAGGTAGAGTTTGATGTACATTAAGGACTGGAAGGGAAGAGTTATATGTCTGCAGCTGCTATAGGGCCCTTCATGTCACTGCTCGGGTCAGTATTTTTTGCATTCGGTTAATTTTCTTAGACCTGTAACACTGCTGTGTGCTTTATCCCGATAGGTTACGTGGATCTTACCAGAACCTGCACTGGGGGTTCATCTCGGAGGCCCTGGTGGATTTCACCGGAGGGGTGCAGATTGATTTTGACTTGTCCAAACCTCCTCCGGACCTTCGCGATATTGTCCTAGCAGCGGCAAGATCTGGATCCCTCATGGGATGTACAACTCCAGGGAATGTAAGTAGAACATTTCTCCTCTCAGCGGAGGGCGGCCAAACAACCCAAACCAGTCCCAGACCCAACGCTCGCCATCTGGGCATGGATGGGGCAATTTAGGGTTCCTCTAGGAGCCAATAATAAGCTCTTCTGATTGCCAGAAACCCTGAAATTGCTCATTGAGATTTTCCATCTGATTGGAAGAGATGTGCTAATGGATTAGTCCTTTGGGTAAAGTCACATGAAAAACAGAAGCAGGTGACAGTGCTATGATTTTCTGGCCTCTATGTCTAGTCTATGGCATTACCTGATTATTATTGTCTGTCAGTGTATCTGAAAGCTTGCACACTTGTCATTCTAAATACAGAGGTACAGCCATATTGGCTCATTACAAATACAAGCTTTGCTTTAGAAGCATTTGCAGTGACTATCTTTAATGGTGGAGTCACTCTATGGTGCTGCATTTTGTACTTTACTACAGGGGTGGGAAACTACAGCCTTACATCTGTTGTGGAACTACAAGTCCCATGATGCATTGCACGACTGACAGTTACAGGCAAGATTCGCAGAGGCATGTTGGGATTTGTAGTTAAAGCACAGCTGGAGTGCTGGTGTTGCCCAACCCTGCTTTACTGTGTGTTACAGTAATGCACCTTATTGCACAGCTCTATATGCCTCATTTTGAATGGCACCCTAGCGCATGTACAAAGTGCACCACAATGCACATAATTTTTAGCATACCACAATGTGCAGATTTATTACACTGCATTAAAAAAAGGTGCAGATATGTTAGGCCAGATTTAAACTTTCACGTTCCGTGAACTCACAACAAGCGCGCACTTTTTGAGACACTTCACGTGAAAAAAGGCAGCAAAACGCAATTGCATTGCCATTCATTTTAAATGGCACCCCAAACATGACCAGAAAGTCACACTTTTTTTCTGCATGTTTGCGCACGTTAAAACACACACACAAGCACGGAAGCCAAAAGTGCAGAAAGCATGCTGCAGAATTTGCTGCATGAGCTTTTTTGCCGAGCATTAAGGCCCCCTATTGAACTCAATGGGGACGTATGACAAATGCAGCACATGAACGAGCACCAATGTGCACCCATGTGAGAACATGACAAGTGTTCCTGGAACGTCATGGTATGAATCCGACCTTAGAGCAACTACTGTGTCCCCTTCCCACCCATTCACAAATTGAAAGAAAACCTCTAACACCCGTTTTTGCTGCTCTCTGCCATCGTATGATCCTCACTGTCATGGGAGGGACTGGTGAGGGAATGGTTGTCATGCAGACAACCATGTATATTAAATATCATAATGGAAATACAATACGGCAAGCCAATTCAATGTCAAAATATATTCCATTTTAATGTTACAAGAACAATTAAAAATGTCTACTTATAACTCCAGTGTATCTTTACTCAGAACATATTTCGAGTCAATAGATCTACAACAAAGTAGTATCGATCGACACCTCTGTAACATTTTTAAATGTCATCTTCACGGCCATTCAAATACATTGAGTTGGATATATATGGGGGTATTGGACCATCAGATCAGCATAGACTTCAATCACTTAATAGTCAATATAAAGCACAGCAGATACGTCTTCATATTCTAAGACTTCAGTGAACGCGATCGATGTAAACACTCATGAAGCAGGAATAAAAGCTCTGTACTGAATCAAATGTAATGGACATCTGAAGATCAGAATTGCTGCTGCTGGCAAATGATTTGAAATGTGCATTCCCCTCTAACTAGGCGACTAAGCGTTTCGACCCGACTGGGTCTTTCTTGAGTCACAGGAATAAGTATCCGAACATACTTTATTGAGAAAGGAACTTCTACTCTCCAGATGTGGCATCCATAGGTGCCCAAGACTCATAAGATCAATGCAATAAAAAGAATGAAAGAGCTAAAAGGAAATGAAAACGTAAATATTTGTCAAGTATTTTAAAGGAGAACTATGGGGTTAAGGCTTTTCCCCATAGTTCTCCTTAGGGTAACGGGAAGACACAAATTAGCGTCCGCCCGTCACCCTAGGCTCAGTATAGCCTAGGGTGAGTAGGCTCAGTATAGGCTAGGCTCAGTATAGCCTACAGCTCGCGGTATACTGAGACGCCGCAGCTGAAGCGGATCCCGACAATTATGCCGGCATCCGCCCAGCTGCATGACTGACAGCTAGCTCTGCCTATCTAGAGGCTGGCTGATCGGAGCGGGGAGGGTGGAATCCAGCCCCTCCCCTGTCACGGCAGAGAGCCGTGACAGGATCGAGAGGTGAGCGAACGCCGGTATGTGTTCGCTCACCTCCCGATCTACTGAGCCGACCTGTGACAGTCTCATTGTCACAGGTCGGCTAGAACTATGAGGTGAATGAAAAGCACTCACCTCATAGTTCTCCTTTAAGTCAATATTTATTAGGGGAAGATCTCAGAGGTCCCACAGCATCACGTTTTCTGGTGATAGAAATAATTATGTCTGGTGTTAGAAATAATTATGTCTGGTGTTAGAGGAGGGGAGAAAGGAGAAGCAAACTTTTATGCAGAGAGACGTATTGGATTTACAAGCTGCAAACACACATTCCCACCGGGACTCGATTGCCATTGGGATGTCAGTCACAGTCGCTAACGTCACTGGTTGCCAGGAGCTCAGCAGGATGCCAGCTAGAGCTTCCAGCTCAGATCCCGGCAACTGTCGACATCACTGAGCTTGGAGGGAAGCACCACAGGGCGTCACAGGTTGCTAAGAGCTCTTAGCGAACAAGTCCTGTGATGCCACGACTTGCTCCGCCCCTTTGTTGACATTCAGGAGCAGAGCTGTCAATTTGCAGGATTGGTCGTGTCATGGACCTTGGGT